>NW_015505697.1:686383-763749 GCF_001515645.1 Sinocyclocheilus grahami
GTGTTGTGCATTTTGACCAGTTGATGGGAAAAGTATTCTTAAAATGCATTCAAAATTCGGAATAATTTGTAATATATAATTATTCACGGTATTTAGATCTGCCCACGATAACAATGTCATGCATATTAATTACCGTGATATATCGCATTACCGAAGTCTATTTAGTTATATAAAAAGAGTGTGTTCCCTTTATTGATACTGATTTAGCTCTATCGCCAGCTTGTTTACAGAATGGATGCATGAATCCATAGCACACACAGTCTGAATGGACAGTTTGCAGAGATGTGGTCAGTGATGACATGACTAATTTAACATCTTTTTATCGACCGCATCATACATGTGCAATTGATTCTGCCTCTGTAAAGCAAAACAGTGTCTGCAGACAAGTAGCTCTGTGGCTGTTTTGTTTGACACAGAGAGACATCTCCGCCTGCGGTCTTGTCACACATACACGCGCACACACACACGGGCAGCCCATGCTGTGCCATATCTGAACACAGCAGTCCATTTGTTGGCCTTGCAGTGAGGTGTGTGTGTGATGTGAAGTTCGTTGACTTATGAGTGCACAGACACACGATGAAGAGAGACTGACACACTGTGTGTAGACGGTGCACTGCTTTGTTGTGGTACATACTCTGGCTCCGCTCCCAGTGGGCCAGTGGTAACTGGCTGGCCTCTGAAGTTACGCCGCCTCTGCCACGCCACAGGGAACAGTCAGCTCGGCTCGCTGGACACGGGGAACCTTTAAACCCATGCTCTCCGGGGCGCTGATTGGTAAAGGTCAACGCATAGTTACTTTAACACCTTTTTCGATTTCTCATCAGGGCCAGAAAGGAGTATGTGTGCTTTCTGCGTAAATTATGGGTGAACAATAGCTGGGAGATGGAGTGGGATGCAAATCTAATAGCATAGAAGATGGAGATCTATTGTCAGACTGAATGATTGGCAAGTGGAGCTGGGTGGACAAGCATAATGAAAAGTGCTCACATAAAAGCGTAACGTTATCTGGCAGAATGTTTTCTTTATTATTTTCATATAATTGATGTGATGCATTAGCTATAGGTACCATCTGGGTCTGCTGGGTACACGCAAAATGAGCACACAGCTGGCATTTAAACATGGAATAAGAAATTGCTGCCTGTAATACATATTATAATTTGGACAGAGCTATATGAAATTGGAAGGAAATGACTAGCACATTTAAAAAGATATTACCTTAAAAATGAGAAAATAACAGCTAGATGAAGCTCCGTTTTGACTGTTTCTCGCTGAGGGAAGGTTGTGAAACTTGTGAAGGGAAGGGGGGTATTTTGGGGAAATGTTTTGGTGGAGCACAGGAACAATTACATGATTTAGGAGCAGCAGTTTCCTTTTTTTTAACCTTAAACATACGTGTTGTGATTTCTCCACAAATAGCAGCATCAGACATATCAAACATTGTCTCAACTGTCTAAGTGGCTTGGTTCTATCTACTGGTTGTTGATTGGATGGAGACAGATATAAATATGAATTTGAGGTTAATTGTAAGAAAGTGCTCGGGTTTAAGTGGATTAAATGATTGGAGATGTCCACCACCAGAGAGAAGTCGTTTCACTGATAGATTGACATTTTAATAAAAAATTTAAAACAATGAAAGGACGACTGGATGAATTGTTCATAGTAAGATCAAAACATGTAGAATATAGATGTGATGATTTTCATTTCCTACCGACTTTCTTGTCACATTGTCTCTAAATTGTACCGTTGTGTAGGCTGAATTTTGCAAGTTCAGATTACTTCAAAGAATATCATGACTTCATCATGGTACATAGCTAAAAACTATGGCATTTAAAAAAAATGATTTTTGTATTTCATTCACAGACCCTGCGAAAGTATTTCTGTAGAGTTTGGTAAGTATATGCCATACAACAACACTCAAGACTGGCTATTCTTTCCTTTCATGTTCAAATCCCATTAATACAATCAGTGCTTTTATCACAGCCTCCAGTAATAGTCTGGGTGCACATGTCCTGTTTGTCAGCTTGTGTGTAATGGATGACCTCAGCTTTGGTTCATATTGATCAGAGCTGTAGGATCATGACTGATATGAAGGTCGCTTAGTGACCTTTTGATCCCTGCGCTGTGAACTTGAGCATTGACAATGAGCTCCATCTTAATGAAGCATGTGAACACTGTTTGTGTCTTTGCACATTTTCCTTTCATTGTCTGACCTGTGACAAATAATTAAGTGATGTTACAGGTGAGAGGGAATGTGTATGCTTGGTTTCAGATGGAATAATGAGTGTCTAGAGTATCAGGGTACCAGTGCTCAGGGCATGGCCTCTTTATCCATGAATCTTTAGAAGCGTACCGGAGAAAGGAAGAACAGACTTAATGGCCAACTGGAGTCTCACTCTCCTATCTGCAGGGCAACTCTCACACAGCTGAAATGACGTTCTTCTCATTTTACATCAGTACATGTGCATGAGCAGACTTCCCTCAGGCCTTCAACTACAATCAATAAGACTCTAATAGTTCCTACAGATGTCCTGCTGGATGGGTTTTTTACAGACTGCCTTGGGATTCTTATTATGACATGAGGCAAAATCCATAGTTGTATTTGAAGTCGTTAAGTTGGGTCTTACTTGATTCTGTCATTTCCTTTTATGTTGTTCTCAATCACTTTTTATCTTTGTGTGTGTGTGTGTGTGTGTGTGTGTGTGTGTGTGTGTGTGTGGTGATTTGTACATATACCTTACAGACTAGTAAACATACAGTTGGGAAATCCTGTTTCATAATTCACATTGAGACATCTTCGTCACGTTTTGTGTTTGCTTTCATTGTTTTGGATTGCGCTTAAAGGTCAATTCACCCTTGCACCAACAGACGCAGACCAAACGTGTCTGTTGCCGTTGGTCGGTGCAGTGTTAACTGGCCGATGCACGGTGCACCTTAGTTCACTCAAAAATGTTTTGTTATTGTTTACTTGGCCTTGTAAGTCAAGCAACTGTAAGCTCGCATCCAATCAATAATCACCTGAGTGAACCAAGTCCTCTACATTTTTCCGGTATTTGTTCAACTCGGAAATTCATCAAAAGATCTATTGCTACTTCTGTTACATTGCTGCTTCTGTATGATGAGCTGAACTGTTTTCTACACATCAAGAAAGCGGCTTGATTGCAATAAGCTCTTATTTTCAGTAAACCGATTCAGTGAGTTCATTCAGCGAATAATTTGTCAGACAAATTCAGATCGATAACTTGTGCGTCTATTTGATACATAAAATACAGCCCATAAGAATAATTTGTTCTGCTGCATGTTTGTTACTGAGTGCTGGCAGTGAAGACTGCTATAGAATAGCATGTCTTGGCATTTTTTTATTCACATTACTGTCTTTTTATCTCATCACATTCAATTCAGACTGCATGCTCTGTTGAAATATGATATCTTTCACGGTTGTGCTGCAGATTGAATAGCGGCGCATAAAACACTGATTGTACTCATGGTGTGTTATAGGCACAAACTCATTTCCATGTTGGAGATAGCAAATTATTAGAGACACCTAGGAGAGAGAGGGAGAGAGAGAGAGAGGTTATAACAGGATTGAATGGAAGAGATTTAATATCACTGTGTGTAATGTCTAGTAAGGAGACTTGCTAAAGTCTTCAAATAGTATATTAGCCTCCCCCTCTCAATGAGACATTTACAGTAGAAATTAGATAAATGTACCTGGTTCTTTGCTGCCAAGGGACTTTGTGACAATGCAGGCAGGCTGTTTGTGTAGCCAGCACATTGAGACTAATAAAAAGAGGTAGATGTGTAATGGCCAACCACCAGTTGGGCCGCTTTAGCATACAAGAGGCTTTCCACCCATTGCAGCGCTCTTTCATCCTTTTAGACGCCACCAGTGTTGCACAGGCTGCTCAGAGAGCCCTTTCTCCTGCTAAGTGTGGTGACATAGATCTACTCCTTAGTGCTCGAACTGATCAAAGGCCTTTTTTGCCTCTGTGTTTTTGTGTCTTTTCTGGTTTTGTGCGCATTTTTGGAGACTTTGCTCAATTTGCACTTCGGGGTAATTTCGGCCCACTGGCGTGAAGAGAGAACGCTGCCATCGCAAAAGAGGGTGTGATTAGCGAGGTTCTTTACAACCCTCCTCATATAAAGAAAAACCCCTTCCACCCCCAAAACGGCCACTTCTTCCATAAATTACGCTTCTTCTTTTTGCTTGTCGACCGTTTCTGTGAGCACGCAGTCGGGTGCTGAGCTCCCGTCGCTGCTCTCAATCACACTGCCCTTTCAGGAAACACTTATTTTTGTAAATGTTTCGTCTTTGATGGCCTTCGATGATTCTTTTTCTCCATCTCCTCCCTTTTCTCGTTCTTTCTTTCTCCTTTTTGCTTGTGGATCCTCATTAGCCGGGCCTCAGGAAGCTTTTCATACTTTGAATGAATCGTGGAAACGGTACAGTGGATCGCGACGCACGGTTTATTCCTGCTTCCTGCCTTCCTCTTGAGCCTGTCACCAAGCAACTGATCATAAAAGCCCCCGCCCATTACTTAACAGTTCTCTGAGATCAATTGGAACGCATGCGCTTTTGTTCCTTTCTTCAGCGTCAATTGTAAAAGAGTTTAAGCTTTGTTAAGTATTCATTTATTTTTGCTCACCGTCTCATTCAGTCTTCTTGGGATGTAATTGACCCTGTCAACTCTGAAGGGGATTTGCTTGAATTAAGATGGCAAGGCTAAACTGAAAGAAGAACCAAGGCCAGGGACGACTGAAGAGGGAACTGCAAATAAACACAAACAGATACTTGCATATAAAGTTCTCTGCCGTCAAACGCACTTTATGTTGATAAGACGTAAGAGCACCCCGGGTACGGTCACCTCGACAGATGAATGCAAGAGCGATAAAAAGGCAGATTGTAAAGAGCATTGGAGAATGAACAAGAAGCAGGAAGCTCCAATAAAAACCCTCTTTGCTGTCATTATTATGAGCTTCCCTTCAGATATTTCCAATTCGATTTGACATTTTTGCTAGCCATCGTGTGTCAACAACTAATCCTGGGTGTTGAATGAGAGCTGTTTTGTTGGTCAAACTGGAGGGGAGGACGTGTTGACACACAGCCATCAAAGCAGAGGCGGTTATAGGGCCATCGTGCAGGGTAATGGGGGAGGGGGCCTGCTCTTTCTCTGGATTTCACCCCTTCCTCTCTCTCCCTCTCCACTGGCTTCCTCTCCATCACTCAACAATCCATGTCCTATCTCTCTCTTTGTCCAGTAACCAGGCTCCTCCCACCCAACCCCGCAATCCCACAAGCCCCCTCTTTACTGTTCAGAAGCCCTACCACACCCCACTGACATGGAGCTCAATGACACATGCTTTCAGGTCAGAACTGCCTCACAATGGGGCATGGAGAAAGAGGGAAAGTGCTTGATAGGAAGAGAGCCCTAATTAATAGAGAAAGAGAGAGAGAGACGAATGGTGGGTAATTTACAGCACCAAATTAGAGACACTTAAACCTATTGCTTTTTTTGTGTGTGGTGTGGTTTGAGTGTCCGATGTGCTGTATGTGAGGCACTGATGAATGATATTGAAATCCGCATTTGTTTCACACTTTTAGTGGTGAACTTCAATGAACCCATGATTGATACCTTTTCTTTCTTTGATGTCAAAGTTGAATTTTCAGCAGCATTACTCCGTCTTTAGTGTCACATGATTCTTCAGAAATAATTATAATATGCTGATTTGGTGCTCAAGAAACAGTTCTTATTATTATCAAAACAGTTGAACAGTTGAAAACAGTTGTGGAAATTGTGGTAATGTTATTTAGGATTCCTTGATGAATAGCAAGTTAAAAATAACAGCATTTATTTGATCTATAAATATTTTGTCATAGGATAAAGGTCTTTACTGTCACAAATTTTTTTTTGTTTTTTTTTGTTTTTTGTTTTTTTTTACTAACCCCACATTTTTGAGCAGTATTGTAGGTTGAAAGGGGGCCCCACATATTTCTAGGGATCAGAATATAACAGAAACTTGGGGTGGGCTTTTTGACTCTTTTCCACCCTTGCGAACAGTTGAAAACAGTTGTGGAAATTGTGGTAATGTTATTTAGGATTCCTTGATGAATAGCAAGTTAAAAATAACAGCATTTATTTGATCTATAAATATTTTGTCATAGGATAAAGGTCTTTACTGTCACAAATTTTTTTTTGTTTTGTTTTTTTTTTGTTTTTTTTTACTAACCCCACATTTTTGAGCAGTATTGTAGGTTGAAAGGGGGCCCCACATATTTCTAGGGATCAGAATATAACAGAAACTTGGGGTGGGCTTTTTGACTCTTTTCCACCCTTGCAACTGCATAGCAGCGATCACTCATAGCACCTTAGCAAGGAAGGAGAGAGACTCTTTTTAAACTTGACTGACTGAACTTGACTTGAGAATTTAATTATACTATGACAATTAGGAGCATTATTTTATATTATATTTTATTATTATAATTATTATTATTATTATATTATAATGTTATTGTATGTTATATTATATATTTATTTCTTTCTTAAATATAAGTATTATATATGTCCCGTTTATAAGCATTCATTTATATAAAAAAATGACATCAGAATGTCATGGTTTGACCAATCAGAATCATGTATTCCAGATAGCTGTGTAATATAAACTATATTGTACACTTTGGATAAAAAAGTATCTTATGCTCACCATGGCTGCATTTATTTGATTAATACTGTGTTCTGTTTTAATATACATTTTTTAATATACAATTTTAAATGTTTGTGGAAACAATGAAAGTGTTTTTTAGTATTCTATGATGAACAGAAAGTTAAAAAACAGCATTTATTTCAAATATTTTTTTGTGACAGTATAAAAGATAAGTAATTACTGTCACTTTTGATCAATTTAACATCCTGGTTGAATAGAAGTTTTCATTTTTATATATATATATATATATATATATATATATACAAAGAGTGAAAAGTTTAAGAGGGTCTGAATACTTTCCGTACCCACTGTATATATATAAACCTTCTTGAACAGTAATGTTATTCTTTATTTGTGTGTTTTTGTGTCGTCTCTTTGCCTCTACATTTTTTTTCTTGCGTTTATCTACTGAAATATCTTGTCGGCTAACTCACCATTTGTGTTTGTCTGCCCATGTGTGTTCATGTGCTGTGGAGTGTCTGCCAGCTCTCGGTGCCAAATCCTCCCAAAAGTCCCCTATTCCTCCATATCCACTGCCCCGTCACCGTGCTTCACTACACTTAACTGCACCTTTACAGCCAGCCAGTCCTGTTAAACACACTTTACAGGCCCCAAGCCATCCACCAGTAAAAACCTCCCTCCCTGAGCCATCCACCAATAAAAACACCCCCTTCCTGTCCACCCCCATTCGGCAGACATCTTGTTGGAAGATTGGCAGAAAAGCGTGGCAGCTCGAGAGGAAGAGGAGGATGAGGAACAGACAAGGAAGGGTGCAATGAGGCACTGTGGCCTGTCACATCTAACTAATCTTCTCCTGTATCTCTCTTGTCTCACTGTCGTTCTCTCTGGGGATTCTAGATGGGATTGTTGTGGGCTGCTTTGGACTTCAAAGAACATCCATCTCTCTTGTTAGTAATTTAGTAAAGCATTTTAGTTCAATCTTGATGTCTCCCGAGTGGTTTGACAGGGCAGAGTTCATTTAAAGACCCCATGATGTCACTTGAGGTGTGCAGGTTTCTTTTCCTCATGATGGGTTTTATGTTAAGATGGAAAAGAGAAGCTTTTCTATTTGCTTTTTTTTTCTATAAGAGCAAATGGGTTTTAGTTATGTCACAGCCATGAATGATGACTTTCTACTTGCTAGTCTATATTTTAATCATGAGCAATCATGATTAAAGGGATAGTTCACCCGGAAATGAAAATTCTGTCATTAATTACTCACCCTCATTTCATTTCAAAACTTTTAGACCTTTATTCATCTTCAGAACACAAATTAAGTTATTTTTGATGAAATCCTAGAGCTTTCTGAACTGCATAGACAGCAACACAACTGACAAGTTCAAGGCCCTTAAAGGTAGTAAGGACATTGTGACGAGAGGGGCGGGGCCGAGAGCCGTGGGAACGGAGCGAGGCCGGTGGAGTAATTGCGAATGCGCGACACCTGCGCCACTCACCGGTCTCGAGTCTCACAGAGGAGCTCCGGAAGGATACAAAGGAGGAGTGACGACCGGGAAAGAGGAGAGAGGACCAGGCCTGGAGTTTATTTTGTGTTTTGGTTTTGTTTGTGCGCGACAGTCGTCCGCGAGGGGCTGTTTGAGTGTATTTTATTATTAAAGTTTCTTTTGAGTGTTCGCCGGTTCCTGCCTCCTTCTTCCCGACCTACAAACTACGTTACAGACATCATTAAAATAGTCCATGTGACATTAGTCATTCAACCTTATTGTTATGAAGCTACGAGAATACTTTTTGTGTGCAAAGAAAACAAAAATAAGGGCAGAGACTGACACGGAAGAGAAGAACTTGTTGAATAAAGTTGTTATTTTTGTTTTCTTTGTGCATAAAAAGTATTCTCGTAGCTTCGTAAAATTACGGTTGACCCACTGATGTCACATGGACTATTTTAACGATGTCCTTACTACCTTTCTGGGCCTTGAACATTTCAGTTGCGTTGCTGTGTATGCAGGGTCAGAAAGCTCTCAGATTTCATCAAAAACATCATAATTTGTGTTCCGAAGATAAACGAAGGTCTTATGGGTCTGGAATGACATGAGGGTGAGTAAATGATGGCAGAATTTACATTTCCACAAAAGTTTTGATGTCATTTTTGAGTCTTCTTACTGGTTTTTCTCAGAGAGGTCTGTCCTTCCAGTTAGGTTGTTTTTGTGTGGATGTCCAGGTTTCTGTTTTGCACCGATTGACTGACTGACTTACTCGCCTGTCTCCGGCCTCCCTTTGTCATCTCTCATTCCACATAGCGTTCATTTTTCCCCCCACTGCCTCTGCCTCATCTCTTTTTTTTTTTTCACCCCTCCCCCTGTCTTTTTCTGCATTTACTCAGTGATGGCAGGGTTATAGGTCACAGTAGGATGGCGAGGGGGAGGGGTCAGCCGGGTAACGGTGACCTGTGTGTGTGTGTGTGTGTGTGTGTGTGTGTGTGTCTGTGTGCGCACTGGGGCAGAATACCCCTCCCTGTTTTCGTCCTTTCCTCTGACACCTCTCCCCCCCACGCCTTCACTCTTCCATTCCCTGTGCCGCCCATCCCCTCCTCTCCCACAGGCCCCTCGGGGCCAGCGACATTGACCTTGGCTTTGAATGAATTAGGTGGTTGAACACTGACATAGGACTGAGCTTTTCCCCCGTAACACCAGCATCGGCATTCTGCAATCATTAAAAGACCACAGCGATTCTAACATGCTCTCACACCCTGAGAAAAGCTTTGATTTGTCATGCTAACATAAGAGATCTGTTTCAGTGGTTTAATGTTTCACCCCTCCCCCTGTCTTTTTCTGCATTTACTCAGTGATGGCAGGGTTATAGGTCACAGTAGGATGGCGAGGGGGAGGGGTCAGCCGGGTAACGGTGACCTGTGTGTGTGTGTGTGTGTGTGTGTCTGTGTGCGCACTGGGGCAGAATACCCCTCCCTGTTTTCGTCCTTTCCTCTGACACCTCTCCCCCCCACGCCTTCACTCTTCCATTCCCTGTGCCGCCCATCCCCTCCTCTCCCACAGGCCCCTCGGGGCCAGCGACATTGACCTTGGCTTTGAATGAATTAGGTGGTTGAACACTGACATAGGACTGAGCTTTTCCCCCGTAACACCAGCATCGGCATTCTGCAATCATTAAAAGACCACAGCGATTCTAACATGCTCTCACACCCTGAGAAAAGCTTTGATTTGCCATGCTAACATAAGAGATCTGTTTCAGTGGTTTAATGTTTTTCCAAGCCGCTTCAACACTTGGCTGGCACAAATAAATCCCTTTTCACGCACAAAGCATTTGCTTTGCTGGTGCAGTGCTGGTGGCGCAACACCCTGACTCTCAGTCAGATAACATCACGGTCCTCTTTGAATCACTGGGAATCGTTTGCACTTCTTGTTTTACAGTTTCATTAAGAGTGTTAATCCACAGCAGATTGCGTTATCTCTTTGTCTTATGTGTACGTTACACACTGATCTGTGTGACTACTGTGTATAGATTATTCAGTCGAACATCAGCCATTGTTTGGAAAGAGAAAATAAAAAAAACAGGCAAATGATGGTGAGGGCTGTTTTTCTCTTTAATTCATTGTCATATAGGGACAGTGCACATGTAAGGGATGGGGTTAAAAGGTAGTCAGCCTGCTGTATTTGGGGCAGGTCATCTGGGGCCAAGACGGAATTCCACAGGAACCAATTAGATGAGGTTTGGATGGAATGCTGGCAAGTCATTCTGAAGAAAGCTACTCTGTGTCCTGTTTGCTGTCTGAACTGGACTTATGTGTGTGTGTGTGTGCGTGTGTGTGTGCGTGTGTGCATGCGTGCGTGCGTGCGTGCCGGGGTTGCAAAACTAGAGAATTAAAGTAAATTTTTAACTTTTAAGTTAGAATTGAAGTTAAATTGGCCACATCCCACAGGAAGTTGAATTGGAATGTCAGGAACTGAATTACATTTAGTCATTTTACATTTAGTCATTTAGCAGATGCTTTTATCCAAAGCGACTTACAAATGAGGACAATGGAAGTAATCAAAATCAACAAAAGAGCAATGATATACAAGTGCTATAACAAGTCTCATTTAGGTTAACGCAGTACATGTAGCAAGGTTTTTTTTAATATGTTTGCTGTCTGAACTGGACTTATGTGTGTGTGTGTGTGTGCGTGTGTGCGTGCGTGCGTGCGTGCGTGCGTGCCGGGGTTGCAAAACTAGAGAATTAAAGTAAATTTTTAACTTTTAAGTTAGAATTGAAGTTAAATTGGCCACATCCCACAGGAAGTTGAATTGGAATGTCAGGAACTGAATTACATTTAGTCATTTTACATTTAGTCATTTAGCAGATGCTTTTATCCAAAGCGACTTACAAATGAGGACAATGGAAGTAATCAAAATCAACAAAAGAGCAATGATATACAAGTGCTATAACAAGTCTCATTTAGGTTAACGCAGTACATGTAGCAAGGTTTTTTTTAATAATATAATAAAAAGAAAACTGAAAGAATAGAAAAAGAATAGAGCAAGCTAGTGTTAGAGGTCTTCTTTGCTTTTGTTAATTGTAGGGATGCTCCGATCCGCCTTTTTTGCTTCCGATTCCGATACCTAGGGTTCGGTATTGGCCGATACTGATACCGATCCGATACCAGTGAAGTTTTTTTCCGCCATTTAAATAAATGTAGAATTGATATATCTCTGTGTGTGGAGATAATCAAGTATTATTTAATAATATAAGTTTAGTAATTAGAATTAAATCTTGGTAACCATGAACTTAGGACTGGTGCCGGTGCTTTTTTTTGGTCATTCAGTGTTCCTGTAAAAAAACGAACAATAATACTGATAAGATATTATTACACTAAGGATTAATAAGCTACTGGATTCATGAATATTAATCAGGTTGTGTGCGTTTGCTCGAACTGATTCGCTGAAATCAAAACAGGGACGATAATAGGTGAGCACCAGCCAATGAGATTGTCGTTTGCGCATTAGTTCCGCCTACTACAGGAAAACCCGGCAGTTCTTAAAATTTTTACTTCAGTTATTTTTACAGGAAAATACAACGAAGTATATCGTTTACATGTAGCGCATCAATTCTGAATGTTATGTAATACTCTCGCTCGCTCTCGCTCTTTGCTCACAGTGAGAGAAAGCGACGGCGAGTCGTGCGCCTTCACACTAGAAACACATTACGCCAAATACACAAACACCGGTGCGCTGCGCATCCATTCAAATGAACTGAAAAATATCACAGATCGCTTGACGGAGAGTAGGGATGCAGCGATTAACCACTCTTTAAAACGTCACGGTTAATTAATCGTAAAGGTTCCGCTAAACCGAGTGTTTCTGTTACATGGAACGGAACTGTTGCAGCTTGCGCAAAACAGATCCGATGTTTAACCATGTCAAAAGCAGTGGACCGATCCAGCAAGATAAGTATTGAAGATTTGGAATCCGCTCTTGCCAGTCTTAGGGCTTCAACAACTGAGAGCAAGGCAGTCTCGGTTGAATGTCCACTTCTGAAACCAGACTTGTTGCTGTCAAGGAGGTTGTTCTATGTGAGAAAGGCAGAGACTTGGTTGAACACAGCTCTTTCAAGTGTTTTTGCAATGAAAGGAAGAAGGGAAACTGGTCTGTAGTTCTCTGAAAGAGATGGGTTAAGGGTGGATTTCTTAAGTAGTGGGGTTATACGAGCCTGTCTAAATGTTGAGAGAAAAACACCAGTGTGAAGGGATATGTTAATGATGGGAGTGAGTGCAGGTACAACTACAGGAGAAATGGCTTGAAGGAGATGAGATGGAATAGGATCAAGCGGACAAATAGTAGGATGATTAGAAAGGATGAGTTTGGAAACTTCTGCCTCAGAGTGAAGAGAAGGATGTGAATGAGTGTATGTTTGCTGGTAAGTTGTGCTTGACAGATTGTGGTGTGGAAAATTGGGCACTGATGTGTTTAATTTTATTAATGAAAAACGTGGCAAAGTCGTCAGCTATTAGAGTTGATGCAAGAGGGGGAGGAGGAGGACAAAGGAGTGAGGAAAATGTTTTAAAGAGCATGCGAGAGTTAGACGAATTGTTAATTTTGTTATGGTAGTATGTCCTTTTAGCAGTGGAGACATTAGCAGAGAAGGAAGAGAGGAGTGACTGATACACATTAAGGTCAGTAGGATTTTCAGCAGCCCTAAGCTTAGAACGATGTTCGCAGAGAACATCAGATAACCAAGGGGTGGTACGGGCTGGTCTGGAAGACAAGGAGCAGACAGTGTCTAAACAAGATGTAAGAGTGGAGCAGAAAGTATCAGTAGCACTGTTTCATCAAAAGATGCTAACAGTTTAGGGGAAGGAAGCGAACATGAAACCATAGCAGATAGCCAGGAGGATGAGAGTGAGCATAGGTTACGTCGAAAGATGACATGTGGAGGGGTATGTGTTGTGTCCGGAACCATGTTGAGGTTAAGAGTGAGGAGGAAGTGATCCGAGGTGTGCAGTGGAGTAACCAATACATGATCAGTGGAGCAGTGTCGTGTGTAAATAAGGTCCAGTTGGTTGCCTGATTTGTGAGTAGCAGTAGACGATGCTCGGTTGAGATCAAAAGAGGCAAGCAGAGTGTGGAAGTCTGCAGCTTGAGGTTTATCTAGGTGGATGTTGAAGTCTCCAAGCATAACTAGGGTAGTACCATCCTCAGGAAAGGTTGAGAGCAGCACATCTAATTCATCCAAGAATTACCTAGTGGTCCTGGGGGTCTATAAACAACTACAAAATGGATTTTAAGAGGGTAGGTAAAAGTAACTGAATGAGATTCAAAGGAGCTGTTGATACCCAAAGATGGTAAAGGATTAAATTTCCAATCATTAGAGATAAGCAGACCAGTACCTCAACCTCTTCCAGTCAAACGGGGGGAGTGGGAAAATGAGAAATTATTTGAGATTGCTGCAGGTGTAGCAGTGTCCTCTGGTTTGATCCAGGTCTCTGTCAGGGCCATGAGATTTAGCTTTGAATGACTAATAATAGAAGTAATTAAATCGGCTTTGTTTACAGCAGACTGGCAATTCCAGGGACCAATAGAAAAAGAGAGTAGTGTATTAGCAGACATAGGCAAAGTGTGTAGGTTGTTAGGATTGTGCTGCCTATAGTGTGTGAAACGTGGTTTGCGAGTGGTAGTGATAGGGATCTGGAAACACATAGTAAGAATTGGTTATCAGAAGTGAAACAAGTAGTAGGAAAAAGGATGAATCAAAAGCGATACTTGTATCCCTTGCCGGTGTCCCTGCCCGGTGGAGTTGCACGGTAGAGTCAATGGTCTTTACACTCTTCGGTCTTCACACGAGGAGGGCTTAACAGGAGGGCTGCCGCGACCACTGCCGCGGTATACTAACCTTTTTAATACCTGTCGGACAAAACGGAAATTGAATTCAGCTGAACACACTTTACTATTTATCACAACAAAGGTCTAAGCAAGCGCACGACACTTACAAGGTATGTGATAGAGTACGAGACCAAACGCAACTTCAGCACGTCTCAACACAGTAAACAAACAAGCATTTCCTAGCAACGACAACTGCACTAAACACTAATGAGACAAGAAATAAATACACTTACGATCTGCTTTTAACTTCCGCTGATTGACTGCTTCTCTCAAAGAGTATTTCTTTACACTGTCTTTTACTAGCGCTTGAACACACTTTACTGTTTATCACAACAAAGGTCTAAGCAAGCGCACAACACTTACAAGGTATGCGAATTACAATTGCAAATTACGAATTACAATTCAACAAGTAATGGCTTCCAAGAAATTGAAGTGTTCTTCCATCCTTAAGGTTGAATACTAATATATAATAAGTTATCATATGAATTTCATTTCAGTTCATTAATAATTTGTATTCACAATGAAATAATATAATTACAATTAAAAATGTACTGCCTTAAATACAAACGTACAAGTCAGCATCCTGTTTGCTACCTTTAATTTAACAAGCATAAATTAAATTTTGAATTGTGCACAGCCCTGGTATGTACATTTAAAGGGTGTGCATGTGCATGGGTCTTAACTTTTTATGAGTCCTTATGATTCACTCATTTCATTCATTTCATTTTTTTTTTCGAACAAAGCACAATATAAAACAAAATATATAAACACAACAAATATGTTGCAGCACCAAAGAAAAACCAAAATTTTCACAGTCCACAGTTCCACAGTTATGACATTGATTTCCTGGCAGTGAATTTTTCTTACCCTTGCAGTGAATTTGTGTTTTTGACACTTTCTTACCAAAGCACCATGTAAGTAGTCATCCAGCAGACGCTTTAAAAAAAAAAAATTTGTTACACTTTACTTGAAGGGGTGTGCATAAGACTGACATGACACCTTCATAATCATGACATGACACCTACATAATCATGACATGACACATGTCATGAATATGAAGGTTTTTAATGCATGTTTATGACAACTGTCATTAAGAGTCATTCGCTCAGTTATGTAATTTTTTATGCAAAGATGACATTATTTGAGATGTCTTTGTTATGGGCTATGGTTAGGGGTAGGGTTAGGTTAGGGTTAGGTCAAATAATGTCATATTTGCATTAAAAATGACAAAACTGAGCGAATGACACTTAATGACAGTTGTCATAAACATGCATAAAACCTCCTTCATATTCATGACATGTGTCATGTCATGATTATGAAGGTGTCATGTCAGTCTTATGCACACCCCTTCAAGTAAAGTGTTACCAAAAAATCTTCCCTGAACTGAATTACAGTACATTTGATACAGAGACAATACTGCTGGAGCAATCTTGGGTTAAGAGCTTTGCTTAAGGGCACAATGGTAGTTGTTTATGATTCCCATGGAAAGTGAGGACATATTGTGTAGACCTAAGTGACAATTACCTAAATACTATGGCTAAATCTCAGCCCTCAATGAGAAGGCTAACTCAATCTGCCCCCTTTTGTGTAGGGGGTTGGGTAAGCCTGATGAGCAGCTAGCACTGTGTTGAATGCATTGTAGATAGCAGGGGACCGGGCCATTTACTAGCTAGTTCTGTTCAAAACTGTGGTGAGTTGTACAACTAGACAAATTTAGACATTACACTGGATGAGTTTTCCAGATTAAATTAATTTTAACCATATTCTGAAGCAGCATTTCATGTGTAAAGTAATGTACATAATGTACTGCAGCAAACTCAGTTATAGTTCAAGTTTTAATGTAGGTCATGGGAAATGATTTCAAATATATTTTTCAGTGCTGAAATGTATTGACAGAAAACACTTCAAAAGTTTGGGTATTTATAGTTTTTTTTTTTTTTTTTGAAAGAAGTCTCTTATTGTCATCAAGACTTCATTTATTTGATCAAAAATACAGTAAAAAAGTAATACTGTAAAATATTGCAATTTAAAAGAACTATTTTCTATTTTAATATATTTTAAAATGTAATTTTTTTAATGAATATAACATTCAAAAGAACAGCCTTTATTTGAAAGAAAAAATGTCACTTTTGATTTAATGCAAGTAAAAGTATTCAATTTCATCAACAACAAAGAGTCATTGACATTTTAAATATACATCCTCAACAGAGCTTACAGCTTACTGAATTAGTAAACTAGCATGTGTTCTCTGGCTACTCTGGAGGTTAAACCTTGAACCTGGAGGGAGCATTTCATTCCAGAACGGACCTGAGCTTCTCTGACCCTATCTCGTTCAAGGGCACCACACACAAACGCGCACATTCACCTGCATTTGTGCACAATGATGCACAAAAATGCCTTTCTGAAAGATCTTCTGGCTATTAGAAGTCAGTGGATCATCATCAGCAGCGCACTTGTATGAATCTAAATAAATGCATTCATGTAAACCCCCTCAGTGTCTGTGTTCACAGCTGTAGGATCATGAGACGGGCAGTGTTTTCCATCATGTTTTCCTCTCTTCAGTGTAGCCTGCAATTGAGTGCTTTGCACTGAGAGTGAGAGAGAAAAAGCAAAAGCAAGAAATGGAGGATAGTGCTGGGGATGGCTGCCCCTCTGCTCTGTAATTTTACAATTTGTTCCATATGACCTTCACTAAGTGTTCTTGGGAGAGCTAGAAATTGCAGCAGAGATGCATTGGTTTGGTTTTTGTGCTTTTGCTTTTGCTCAAATAAAGCAGCATTGACATTTGTTTAAAATTTTTTCCCAGAAGTGATATATGACAGCACTTGCTGGGTGGTGAATATCTTGGAGTATAATTTTATGGGAAGACATTACACATTATGCTCAGCAGACCTGTTTTAAGATGTCTAGAGAACTTCATTGTAGACGTTTATCTACTCTAAAACTAGTGTTGATTAGTATTATTTTGAGCTATTTAATTAGTCGAATTAGATCACCTCACTCAGTGTTATACAAAGGTAAAATTAGGCAAAGCAAGGTTATTTGTGACCCTGGACCACACAACCAGTCATAAGGGGCAATTTTTTTGTAATTGAGATTTATACATCAACTATTTGAAAATCTGGAATCTGAGAGTGCAAAAAAATCAAAGTACTGAGAAAATCGCCTTTAAAGTTGTCCAAATGAAGTTCTTAGCAATGCATATTACTAATCAAAAATTAAGTTTTGATACATTTATGGTAGGAAATTTACAAAATATCTTCATGGAACATGATACATGATTTTTGGCATAAAAGAAAAATCGATAATTTTGACCCATACAATGTTTTTTTTGGCTATTGCTAAAAATATACCCAAGTGACTTAAGACTGGTTTTGTGGTCCAGGGTCACATTTGTATAGCACATTTTGTACACCGTAGTAATTCAATAGGGAAAACGTTTCCTCAGCATGTCAGAGATTAATATCTTTGCACTTCTAACCTTTTACCACTAGTGTCAGTTGCTTGGAAACATCAGGGGGGAGATGTATAACTTGGGAAGTTTTCATGTAAGGGAGGGCTGAGAGCTCACTAATGCTTGTTTGCTTTCAAAAGCACAGAACAGGAGATGATGACATAGGCACAATGGAAGAACTGCATCAAATATTATTTAGTTTGCTTCAGGAAAAATGTGCAATGCAGGAAAAACTGAGGATGTTACTAGCTCATAAAGATGCATGGAATTAAAGAAGAGACTACTGCATCTGTACTGCAGCAGCTATCACTCAGAAACACTGTCATTAGTGTCACTGGCTTTCAAGTGGGATGTGGTTTTGTTTAGGTTCAGTAACAGTGTAGGTACAGAATGACATCATGAGCTCAGAGGGAGTCTCTCTCAGTAACAGATGTTCACACAAGCCGTTAGATCTGTAATTACACACTGAGCCACTTACCATTTTCAGCCACATAACAAGCAAATTTACCTCAGAGTTGAACTGACCTGCAGAGTGAAATTACAACTGTTAGTCCAAAGAACTGTAATCAAATACCAGCACAATATGTAAAACATCCATTTTGATTTTATTATTTGATTTATCCGTCTACGTGTCTGTCTGTCTGTCTATCCGTCTGTCAGTCTATATATTCATCTATCCATCTTTCTGTCGTTCTGTCTGTCTGTCCGTCAGTTATTCAACCCACAAAATGTAGCTTAACATATCAATATCATCCTAACCCAGGCACAATGTGACACATTTTCTGCAACAAGCAATTGTCTGTTTTAAAATGATTTTGTGAAGTTCAGGTAAATTCTGGACCAATGAAATTTCTTAGTGGGCGGGTCTACCCAGTGCGGCACCACAAAGATAGAATCTAAACAACTGACAAAAGGCCATATTACTCATCACTTGTTGTATTGATTGGGAAAATGCAGTTTTCAATATGCATTCTCTGAAAACAAGTTATACATTATGCCATTTTGTTTGTTTTACTGTAAAATGTCAAATATACCGATTATCATAAATATGCAACAATTTTATTATGTATTTTCTTTTCATGAGCAGTTTTTATACTGTATTCTTAATATACATGATGTGTTATTATGCTTGACTGATACTTTGTCTTTGCAGTTCATTGTTTTCCATGATTGATCGTAGGTTGTGATGATTGATTCTTTGTCTGTGGCAGTGAAAAGGTCCAAGGATTGATGCCGTGAGCGGAGGCATTAACGCTGTGGGTCTGGGATCATAATTCTAGTTCTCAGCCCCGACTGCTTTGTGATTTGTCAGAAGCGAGGTGGACAGTAACGGGGTCGGCTTAGCTCCATGCTGGGTTTGTGTGTGTATTTGCATGAATTCATATGGATTGGAGCATGTGCTGTATAGGGGCGGGGCCTGTGCATCAGTGGGACCTGCGCATCAACCCTGAGGTGATTTCCCTAGTGACTGTAGTCAGCTGGCAGTTTGGGGGCCCCGATGGAGAAAAAAAGAGGAATATAAAAGGAAAAGAGCGAGGGACGGGCACCCAACTGCCAGCTGTCTTAGTATGGTAGGATGATGGAAGATCTGATGGGGGAGAAAGAAGGATGAAGAGGGGGCATAGTGGGATGGTCCCCACGGCCACCTTAACTTTCCACTTTCCTCACACCCACACACTCACTCTGAAACACCGTTCCATCACTTGTTCTGTCAGCCCAGATGGGCACAAGAAAGCGGTGTATGTGAGGGAGAATTTGACACAATAGGGTCCCACTCCAAGCCACACTGTTCTGTCATCCATCATAACACGTTTTGCCAAATTCAGTCTTTTTCATTAATATGCCAGATTTTTTATTTCATCAAAATTTTTATGTTAATAGAGAAGGTGGGGAATGTGATTTACGGTATGCGTGTGTGTTTGCGGTATGCATGTGTGTGGCTTGTTTTGATTTTTTTTTTTGGTCATCATTTTTTGAGAAAGAGAGGAGCTGGTGAATGTCCATCCGTCTTGTTGAGTATGATTGATGGGACACCGTTCCTCTTGCGGTAATTGCGCTCACAGTGACAAACTCCGACATTGTCTGTTGTTGAGCTTCAGCCAATGGCTGAATTTGTAAGGTACATCACTTCCTCTATTCTCCCTGTTTCCAGTCAGTGTTAAAAGTATCTGGGCTTGCCACTGCCTTGCCCTAGATTGTGATTAATGGCCGCAATTCAGCCAGAAAAATTCCCTTGAGTGGGTGCCAGTTGGCTTATGCAGAGAAGAGGGGAGAAGAAACTCATTACTGCTGTCAGTTCAGCTGACAGAGCAGGAGAGAGGGTGTGTGTGAGTGTGCATGTGTGTGTTTGGCTATGAACATGCTTAGGTGTTGTGCACATCATGTGAGTCCCTAGATGTGTTTACTAGTGTAAAGGGAACCCCGAGACCAGAGATGTAGCTGTCTCCACGAAAAAAAAGAAACTCACACAATTCTACAATTGCTCTCGAGATAGCTTTGTATTCTAGTTTTTAATGAATAACTAGGCCACATCGATCATATGGCTTTAGGAGCTATGCATGTACACATGCTTCTCTGAGGTTCCTGTCTGTTCTTTCATGTTTAGAGCAGATGGATTTGTTTTTGTGTTGCTTTGCCAATCAAGGTGCTCTTTAAAAGAAATCTGACCTTTTAACAGCCTTTAGGTCAATTTAGATAACCGCATTTAGGTAATTACCTCTAGTCAGCCTTTGAATGTGTTTAATCAGTTTTTGTTGATCATCACAATGCTGTAATTGCTCATATGTGTTTTTATATGTATCATAAAAAGACGAGATAAATGTGAAGCCAGACATGATAAACAGACCAGGAAAATGGTCAATAATCTGAGTGGATGTGTGTGAGTGGAGTTTCCAGGATCTCAGCATATATACACACTTCTTGTACTTGTACCCTTGTCTCTGTCTGTCCCTTTCGTTTCAGATTTTTTTTTTCTGTGATATAAGGCTGGCTGTTGTTGTGGTTTTTGTGTTAATCCAGCTAAGATTAAAGTGCACTCTTAAAAATAAAGGTGCTTCAAAAGGTTCTTCAAGCGATGCCATAGAAGAACCATTTTTGGTTCCACAAAGAACCATTCAGTCAAAGTTTCTTTAAAGAACCATCTTTTTCTTACCTTTTTATAATCTGAAAAACCTTCTTTCGCCAACAAAGAACCTTTTGTGAAACAAAAGGTTGTTTTCACTCCAGACATGATAGATGGATGGATGGATGGATAGATAGAGAGAAGAAAGTAATGCTATGTGAAGAAAATAAAGCACAGGTGAAAAACCTAGTTTAGGTATGTGATTTGGCTATAATTGGTGCAAGTGAGTGAGCTGAGGTTTCTGTTGGTCGTTCCTTAAGGAGTCAGAATGTAGAAATATTTGAATCTAGATGATCTAGACATGTTCTCTTCATGTGGAGAGCCAGCAACCAGACAGGGCTGAACTCAGCAGCCACGCCACATGAATCATGGCTGATAGGTCAGCCAGACTGTTGGCTATATCATGGGCTGGCAACAGTGCTGTGAATGTGATTCTTTCAGTCACAGGAAGCTGAAGGAGAGAGCTGTGCACAAGAAATTTATACAGATTGAATAAAAGTTCAAGCAGCAGCATTTTGCATCTGCTAACTGTCTGATGGCAGATACAGAGAACTTTTATTTATTTTTAATGAGTTGGTCAGTGGGATATTGATGACAGAGAACAGGTATGGAAGATAATCACTGACAAAGAACAGAGATTCGACTATGCAGGTGGGTGAACAAAAGCTGTAGAATATTTTAATTGTGGTCAAGAGAGTTAAAAGGAAAGCAATGCGTTTGAAAGAACAAGAGCATGTGTTTGAATTATACATTGTGATATTCTTGGAAAACACCTCCCACAGTCCGGTGTTGATGGTTATGACATGTACTGTATGATAACGCTGGAAGGTTTACTGTTTGTTCCCTTGTTGGTACAGTATGAATATGGATGTGGGCTTTGAAGAGTCTAAGGTGAAGAATACATTGTCTGACTGAAGCACCTTGTTCAAACTTCCATGAATATAGTCAGCCTCTTCAACTCAGCTACAGCTCTGTTTCTCCCACCTTTATCTGTCACTATACTACATTTGCGAGTTAAATGTGCTTTCAACCATTTCATGGAGGCTACAGATCAGTCGGCTGAATAATTGCTTGTGTGTTTTTTCCACTTTACTTTTCTTAATTTCTCATAATCCACTCTTTACCTCTATCTTATATTGTAAATATTTAGGTAACTTGATAGAAAAAAAAAATGTAATACCTTCCAATATTATTGCTTTTGCAATACAGATTCTTTATAACTTTGCAGTTGAATCAAATTGCCTTTTGTAGCTTAGTACAAATGACAGATTTTTTATTTATTATTTATTTAAGACTGTTTTGCCGAAGTATAGAAAATCAGAACTGCAATAAGCTACATATTTGATTGTTGCACCATTCCTGTCTGATTATTTTATTGCCACAGTGGTCACGTAAATAAACATACATCAACACATAAAGAATGCAGAACAAAACATACAGTTCTGTTGCAGTAATTTTTCCTGTTTTGTAAATTGCTTAAGGCGAGACACTGCAGGTGAATAGGTTAAAAAAATTAACTAATAGTTATTGCCTTACTTACCCAGTTGATTGATTACATTGATAATTGCAAACTTTTTTTGTAATTGTAATTTTTGTATTACAAGTTTTCTAAAATGTTATGTTTAAATATGCAAATAATGCATTATTTAATGATATATGCGCTAATTTGCATACATTTCTAGAACAAAAATCGAAACACTTGATGAAGTCAGTTTCAAAATTCTTGTTTAATTTTTTTTTACATATTAGAGTCAAATGTTTTTACAGAGTGAATTTTGGGTATCTAATTTTTGTCACTCCATAATTCAGAAAATACTTAGAACAGACAGAAAACAATATATTTTCACAATTTTGGGGGGAATGAAATGTTGTATATAATCAAGCAAATTATATATGAACAAATCCCTCTGTAAAAACCTTCAGGATATAGGCAGGAATAAAAATGTAAAGTCTGGTGTGTGTAAGTGCTACTGAAGTGGAGATTTATGGCTCAGTGTAGGACAAAAAACTCATTTTGAGAAAACAACCTTTAAAAATATGTATTGTAATTTAAATCTATTAACACAAATAGATAAAGTGCTTTAAAAGAAACCCTTAACAGTGTATTTTGGATGTTTTCTTTCCACTAGTCTGAAAAAACACTTTATGAAAAACCAAAAAGCCCCAAACTCAAACTTGTCAGATGCATGAAAAAACAGTGTTTTTGCCTGCAGTGTCTCTGCTTAAGTAATTACGGCTTTATCTTTAACACTCCAAGTATGGAATCTTGATTATCTTTGGACAGATTGTAATGCACTACTTTTTTCTTGCATTAGCATTACACAACTCTGGGCTCGTTTCAGCAGATTGTTTGGCTGACAGATGGTGAAGAGTGTGAATATTAGTGAATAAACAGCTACATGCTGACCAGTGAGAGAAGTCTGACCTCCCCTATCTATCCACACTTCTGCTGACAGAGATGCATGGCTCTCGTTTCTGCCTTGACCTGTCCCAACAGCCCTACCCGAAGACCCTCAGGACCCACATCTTGCTGAATGTTGTCCGTTTGTGGTTGTTAAGGACAACTCTTAGATTTGTGTGAGCCATTCGGTTACAGACACACATATTAATGCCATCTGGCTTTTTACTGATTAAAAATGTGCCAAAAACACAATTCTCGGCCAGTGCGACATGTTTGTCGGTACTCCGATTTAAAGCACCTTGTTTTAAGACCAAAAACAAGCTGAATAACAGCCAATTTAAGTTTTGAGTGTGTATGTCTGTGTGTGAAAACGAGAGAGTGAGGAAAAAGAGGTCTTAACAGTTGCTGCTAATGATGGGGAAGTAATTGAGTCTTTGCTAAAGTGAATTGCGATGCCAAATGTCCGTCCACTTTGTTATTCAAAACCGAGCCCGTTTAGCCCCGGCAAGTTTCAGCCCTTTCATTTCTGCTCTGACAAACCAAAACAGGGTGAAAAGGACGGAGAAAGAAAGAAAAGACAAGCGAGCTAGAGAGAAAGTAATGACCGTTCCATTTGAATTTAAATGCTATTTCACTCCTAGCTGTCACTGCATTTTCGATGTTTCACGATCCGCTCAAGACACAAAGCCATTGCTCTTTTTGGCCTCGAGTTTCTCAGTCGTGGTTCTGTCTGGTCAGTACAGTAGACCGGATTGATCGAAGGATTATGCAGCATGTAATCTCCGCTTCTGTGAGGAAAGGAGCAACTTAAGTCACGAAAGGCTCAGTTGCTCTGAATGCTAATGATGCTGTTAATTGGGATATGGGGCGAGGGCTACGCGCTAATGGTGCTTTATATGATGTCTGCAACAACTCTCAGGACCCGAAACGATTTCCCGTTGATTATTTGGACAGGCGAATGATTGACAAAAGCTATTTTAAAGCACATTAGTTATCGATTTTCTGTAGCTATCGGAATTAATTACAGGTGTGATTGGCCACTGAGGTGAGAGAGTAACAATTATGATTAAGTGCAGGTGACTGTAGCGGTGAAGACAATCTGGAGCGTGTTCTTTTGAGATTTCTAGAACCTTCGCCTTTTTGCGTATCCTTTGGGGAATGTTCGGATTAATTTTTTTTCAGGTTAAGGTCTTCTTTAGTTTATCTGCCATTTTCCCTCTCTCAACCTCTCATTTCTCATTCTCCCTCCATTTCTCCCTATCTTTTCTTTCTTTCCCTCGCTGTTGCTCCCCCTCTTGGGAGATCATGTAGTGTTTGAGCATGTTGAGGGAGGGTGTCTCTTTATCACCTTCCCCCCTCCCCCGTTTTCCTTCTCTTTCTGCCTCCTCCTCTGATCTCTCTTTCTCTCCCCGTTTCTCTCTGGGCAGTGGACAGCCCATTAAATCTGTACAGCGGTGTGAAGAAGATGATGTGAAATTACTGTCTGATGAGAGCGTGAAAGGCCTGATTGCTGCTCAGCATCAGGAGCGAGGCTGGTGCAAAGTCTCTGATGAGGGGGTAATTTCGCAGGGGTCCTCACAGTGAGGGGGCAGGAGCGACAACATCAGATTCTTTCAAGTGTAGCAATCCTATCGACCAATAGAAAAAGAGCTCAGGCAGCGAAACAATTTGTGTGTGTGTACACTCTTAAAAATAAAGGTGCTTCAAAAGGTTCTTCAAGCGATGCCATAGAAGAACCATTTTTGGTTCCACAAAGAACCATTCAGTCAAAGGTTCTTTAAAGAACCATCTTTTTCTTACCTTTTTATAATCTGAAGAACCTTTTTTCGCCACAAAGAACCTTTTGTGAAACAGAAAGGTTCTTCAGATGTTAAAGGTTCTTTATGGAACCGTTTAGACAAAAAGGTTCTTCTATGGCATCGTGAAGCACCTTTATTTTTAAGAGTGTATGTGAGAAAGAGGAGGCTGTTTCTCCTGTAGATTAAAAAGCTGATGGACAAAGGCTGTGATATTGTATTTAGGTTTGACTAATATTGGGTTTTCAGTGGGTTTTAACCAGTTGCGTTCTTAATTCACTAACCATTATCAGACAAGTCATAAATCAAGCAAGTGACCCAACAGACATGACATATTGCCGTTACTGAGAAAAACACGGTCCGCATATGCCTTTTGTGACCATCCTACATGCGCGCTGTGTGATCTCGTCGCTATTGAAATTTAATGTGGTGTTACTTGAATTGCATCATCTTTACGGACAAAATGGTTCACAGTATGCTTCATTTTTTCCATTCTCTCTTATCAGAACTCAATTGTGTTCGTGTTGTAGCGCTCCTCACATGTGTATGCGTAATTTGCTGTACAAGATAAACCCATCAATTCAGCTCTCATTATTGTAAAAGCATATTTTTTAACCAATAGCACTGGTTGAACAAAATAATTGTCAATTAATGATTAATTGTTTAACCATTCAGCGCTATGTCAGCCAATGGCCACTATTGAAGTGTAATACAATTTAATGAGAAGACTGGAGTAATTGCTGCTGAAAATGTAGCTTTGCCATCACAGGAGTAAATTGCTTTTTAAAATAACTTTTTTTTTCTATTATAATATATATTAAAATATAATATCTCACAATATTACTGGTTTTATGATGTTTTTGATTAAATAAATGGAGGCTTTGCGAGCATAAGAGACTACTTAATCATTAAAAATGTAAATTGAATTAGTTTATTCACTCAACTCATGAGGCAATACGATTCACGATGCTGGTTTGACGATATGATTTTCTATTAGGTTTTTTTTTTTTTTACAAAATGAGATTTAAGAAATGCTGCACATTTCTTTGTGAAATTGAAATATCTTTTGTCAAAAAAAAAAATAAAAAATAGAAATTTTAAAACAAATCCCAAATTAAATAAATCAATGAATAATACAAATAAAAGAAATATCTTATTGTAAAAAATAAACGTTTAAAAAAAAAAAAATCAGCATGTCCACATTTTCCAGCAGAAAATACACCTTGTACTGAAAAATGCATTTGAAACAAAAACTGAATTTAGCTTTATGAAATGATGCTACATAAAAGCAAACCGATTGAATGAGAACGCAAATTCACACCCTGATGGTAGGTGGCCCTGTGCTTATAAACGCTACTTTAATATGCATTATTCAAAATACCATCTGAACTTTTCTGAATACAATCAGTTCCCTCAGAGATACATTCATATAAACACCCACATTTCACGATTCATTTAACATCTCAATCGAATCCTCATATATTCTCGGCGTAACTCTGCATGCACCATTCCATCATTTATTTATCAATTTAATGATATTAAATGACACTCATTGTTGAATGAAATGGACATGTATTTCCACTTCTGTTATTCGGCCAAGCACAGGCATCATTATTGTTCAATGCAATATAGGCAGATTAATCAGTGTGTTTTTATGTCAGACATGAGTTTGTGTGACCTGTACAGCAGATACAGCTATAACATGATTGAATGTAATGTTTACCAAATGAATGTCATGATTACATCTGACCGCTGCATGCTCTCTAATTACACACCCACACTGCTCAGCCTCAGAGTTCAAACATTTTAGAAACAATAACTGAAAGATTTGCTGTCAGAAATGTTGCCTGAGCATGATAAACATTTGTTGTTGTGAAAGAGAGGGTCGTAGGCTGGAGGGTGAAGGCTTGGGTGATGTAAAGCTAATGAGATGTTAATTGAGAAACAGTGGCCTAGTTTCAGTCCAACCCATTTAAACTCTTGAGAGCCAAGAGCATGGGAATAGAGACAGGGAGAGAGCGAGTACCGGACGGCCCTCCGTAGGGCAGCGGACTCCCTGGGCAGTTTATCACTGGATTTTTTCTTCTCCTGATTATGAGTAACAGTGTTTGAAGTGCTATAATGAGCATGAAGATCTCGGCTCACTCAATCATTAAAACAAACAAAAGAGTCTCCCCAAACTCACTCTCTCGCTCATTTTCACACACACACACAGCGTGTCCGGCAGACACTAATGAACATTCCTCAAATAAGCCAAAAAAAAAATAATTACACAGGAAATATCAACAAAGACAACCGCAGCAGTGCAGAAGAAAACCCGGCTAATTAATTTCGTAACCCCTCCTCTTTTTATCTCTCTGTACATCTCTTTTATTTTTCTCTCCTTCTCCCTCCACCCCTTGTTCTCACTGCAACAGTCATTTAAATAATGTCTTAATTTTCAGCATCTGCTGTTTTAATGGGTGTTTTTGTGA
Source organism: Sinocyclocheilus grahami (assembly GCF_001515645.1). Classification (NCBI taxonomy): domain Eukaryota; kingdom Metazoa; phylum Chordata; class Actinopteri; order Cypriniformes; family Cyprinidae; genus Sinocyclocheilus; species Sinocyclocheilus grahami. The sequence goes on from NW_015505697.1 coordinate 713,657, forward strand.
TTTAAAGCAGCATGTCTAAATGGAGAGAGCGAGAAATTCAGGTGCAGGAGACGGAGGAAGTGAATCTCTTGTCTTTCAGGCTGGAGAGAGCAGAGGTGGACAGCAGATTGGGTGGGGGGGGTGTAATGAGTGACAGGGCTTTCCCATCAGCCCTCTCACTGCACATTTTACCCAGAGTCCTTTGTATTTGTCCCATTAGTTGCCCTACGTAGACCTTTTTTGTCCAGATATGTATGTGTCGATTGGTTTACAATATGTTTCAGGCCCAAAAGGATGGAAAAACAGCCCCCACAGCTTATTTTTGAAGACAAGGCACTACAGTGATGTGTTAATGAGTTTGGGGACTGTGTTCTAACAAGACAAATATGCTCAACATTTAGACAGTGTTTCAAAGATCCAAATTCTTCATATGGTAACACAATGTGTTTTTTTTTCTTTCTTTCTTTTTTTTTATTGTGTAAAAGACTCACACAATCACACATTAGCACACGCACACCAGTGTGCACTTCAAAGAAAACCGGCAGATTAGAGCTCATTATAACATGTTAAATAGAGGAAAAATTGAACAGAGCTTTTCAATGGCGGCAGCCTAATTTACAGGAGCCCTGTGTGTGTGTATAACAGACACCTCAACGTGCATGTAATGAGTATGTGTGTGCATTGTTGAGGTTGTGTATCAGTTTACATTCAGGCTGTGGAATAAAGATTCTTTGGTTTCTTAGCCCAGTGATTTGATATTATAAGTATAATTATCCATATCTATGTAATGTCTATATTCTGTAATTGTGAAGCTTGAGGTTAGTGCATGGTAAATTAACATTATTTAAATGATGCTGTCAAAAAAGTGTTTAAATGACCTTTCTACACACAAGTGTTTGCCTATCCCTTTAGATTCCAATTTGCCAACCACTTCCTGCTAAAATATGCCAAGTTCTGTCATGAAACTCTAGATGGCGCAGGCTGATTGGTTTTAACGCAAACTGATGATATTCACAGCATTAAACTACTTGGCACAAGCTGATTGGTTCATGTTGCATACACAGACAATGAGCTAACTGCTTTTCATTTAAATGACTGGTTAGCATTCACCAGGGCATTTTGCAGCATGCTTTTAGAGTTCCTCTGAAACCCTCCACCTTCCCCAGCTCCACCTGTATCTCCACCTGATCTGCTACAGGTTATTATATATGCTATTTGTGCAGCAGCAGTATGTCTTAAATACTAGCAGCACCATATCGGCATATGTATTGGTAGCAGCAAGTTCCTACTTGCTGTGCAGCAGCAATACTCTACAAAAACAGCAGCATAGCAGATCTATTCCACCAAGACCAAATACATTAAAGGGGTCATATGACGTTGCTAAAAAGAACATTATGTTGTGTACTTGGTGTAATGCAATGTGTTTATGCGGTTTACTGTTAAAAAAAAAAACACATTTTCCACATAATGTGGAAATTATTGCTGCTCCTCTATGCCCCGCCTTTCTGAAACGTGCTCATTTTTACAAAGCTCATCGTTCTGAAAAGTGAGGTGTACGCTGATTGGCCAGCTATCCAGTGCGTTGTGATTGGCTGAATACCTCAAGCGTGTGATGGAAATGTTACGCCCCTTACCATACTGTGATGCCGTGTCCCGGCGCGATGAGACAAAACCAATAAAACCCATTACAAACGAGGCATTTGTTGCAGCCAGTGGGGACATAATTACTGATTATATTGACTTATACTGTCTTTTTACGCATCGCGTTGCATATCGCTCCACGTAAACATAATACCATGTCTGCATTTGTGATCGGAGAAACGACAAACAACAAGCGCTACTCTACACTGCTCAAAACTTGCGTTTGAATCATCAGTGGCAAATTCTTTAAATATAAAAAAACGTACTTACAGGGTGTGAGTCAGAAGCGCCAGACTGTCCTTGCAAAGATGGAACTGCCCCACTTTATAGAAACAGCGTTTGTGAACAGACACATTGTAGGTTACTCCTCCAGGTTCAGGAAACAGTCCTCCATCAAATGTGTTGCACGCATCTGAATATTTGGGTTGAACTGTTCTGGAACAGTGTTGTAAATACAACTTAACCACTGATTTCTAGTTGTGTCCTCTTTTGGAAGGCCAAACAAAGTAGTTTCGCTTTCACAACGAAACACACAGCATCACACATGGCGGGCTTGAGTGAGCGGCGACCGGTGGGCTTGAGTGAGGAACGGCCTGCTGGCTTGCGGCGACCACATGTGACGACCCCGCTGGACTCCGCTTCATCCACGGTGAAAGCCGATCCGGCGATCCACAGCACTAAGTTGATGTATTTCCTCAGCGACCAGCGGATATCGTCCTCGTTTTGGAAAGCCAAACAAAGTAGTTTCACGTTCACAACAAAACACACAGCTTCTCCACGACATGGCGGCGGCGGCAACAACAATACTACAGCGAGAATAAAAGTTATGCCTTCTTTCTTTGCATGAAAATTTGGGCAGCGTTATGCAAATCTTCCCACACAGTGACGTAGACATGTGGGGGCGTGTTTAAACGAGCTGTTTTAGGAGGGCGTGGATGAGTCTTAACTTTTATAAAGAATGTCTCTGTGGGTTTGAGACTTTAGTCTTTGCAACTTTAGGGATCATATCTATGCACGAACAGCTTGTAACACTCCAAAGAGAAAGGAAAATTTGAAATGGCGTCATATGACCCCTTTAACATTGTCATATCCATTACCATGCTAAAATGTGAGTGTTGTCATGATAGAAATACATCTATTTTAATCACATGCAAATCTGTTATTTTAAAACATAAGTACAATATAAACATACAGTTATCATCATCAGCAATAATAATACTAATACGCTTAAACGTATACAGGTCCTCATAAATCCCAGTTTCATAAAATGGCAACAACAGTATGTATGCGTTAATGTTTGCATAACCTGACATCCATCCATCTAACACTATTAATCATAGTTCTTCCACTTCATGGGATAAATCAATAAAAGTGTGTTTAGGTCAGCTGTACAGGACCTCAGAGAGCTCTGCAGGAGACAAAGAGGAAATTGCTGGCCCAAATGAAAGACAACATTGTTATGATGTTAAGTGGATAAATTGATTTCAGAAGCACTGCAGAGCATCTCAACGTGACGCACAGGAGGACCGCAGGATGAAAAGATTTGAAAATATGAATAAGCTACAGTAAGTTAAGTTGCAGTGGGCCATGAATGCATTTTAAAGCCATAGTTCACCGTAAAATGAAAATTCTTGCCCTGTTTGGAATTTAAAACATTTTGAACGCATACATTTTCATACAGCAAGTGTTCTTACAGGTAGTCATGCTCTATATTCCACTTGTGTGTATTTTGAGTGATTGTGAGGCAATTTTATGGTGCATGTACCATATAAGGGATGGAAAATCATGCAGGCTTTGGTCAATGTGAGGGTAATTAAATTATTTTTGGGTGAGCCGTTTCTTTAAGTCTCTCAGCATACCTGCAACATATAAACAATTAATCTTGTAGACGCTTAAACAAGATGACCCCTTTTTCCAAGAGGCAAAAAATGCAACCATGTCCCCTTGAGAGAGTGGAGAAGAAAACGGAGGATGACTTTTGAAGTCATATCACTTATTTACCTGCGTGTTATCAGAGAGAAGTTTTACTCAAAGATGACATGTGGAACAGGTTGCTCCTTCAGTGCACTGAGAGGCTGTGCAGATAAATCACTGTGTGTGTGCCTGAATGTGTTGCTGTGAAGCTGCACATCTGCATTTAAATGTCGCCCGGGAGCTCTGTGCATGGGAAAATAATATTTCAGTGCGACTATTTAAAGCCTGTTGAGGTGATGCCACTTTGCGCTGAAATAGCATCATATACCATATGCATTATTTATGGACGCCATCTTCATTATAGCGCTTCGTTCCGAGAGGAGGAGAAAGCAGCCCAATGGACCGCCCAGAGGGGTGGAGCTCGCTGCATGTGTATGTAGTGAAGTTAGAACAGTTTTTAACAGTATTTAAAACAGTAACAGTATTTGGAAATGTGTGTTTGCATATATACGTGGCTTTTTGTGTGTTCTGGTGTGTCAGAGAGAGAATCCGCCATCTCCATCACTGTGGACCGGAGCACCTCATCACATACTTGAATTTTTTTATAGTCCATATACTTGACACATGAATCTAGTTCTGCCTTAGAAATCACATCAGTCTTCTTTTAGTGCCTCTTTTACTCCATTGCCTTCTCCAGTGTTATTCCATTCGACTATAACCTGCTCACTCTGACATGCAGAGCGCTTGAATTGAGCACCTTGTCTGAAAGGTGCAGAGCATTGCCGTCTATATGATGTCTATATATATTGAAAAAAGTATTTTATGCTCACCAAGGCTGCATTAATTTAATCAAACATACACTATAAACAGTAATATTGTGAAATATTATTACAATAACCATTTATTCCTGTGATCATAAAGCTGAATTTTCAGCATCATTACTTCAGTCTTCGGTGTCACATGAGCCTTCAGAAATCATTCACGTATGCTAATTGGGTGCTCAAGAAACATTTCTTATTGTTATAGATGTTATGTAATGTTTTATTATGTTAGCAATATAAAACAGTTGTGCTGCTTAATATTTATGTGGAAACTTAGCATTTTTTTGGATTTCTTGATGAATATGTAGCTCAAAAGAACAGCATTTATTTGAAGTAGAATTCTTTTGTAACATTTTTTTACTTATCAATTTAATGCATCCTTGCTGAGTAATGATACCAATTTCTTTAAAAAAAATAAAAATCTTACTGACCCCAAACTTTGTATATGTTTTAGTGAGAGAAATCATTATAGATTGAGGGGGTTAAAATTTTAATGAATTACCTCAACTTTCTAAATGGATTTACCATCCTGGATCACAAGAATATGACTTCCTTGAAGTGACCAGTATGTACAGTACATGCACTTGTGGCTCTGGTTACCTGTTCTACTAAATCATCATCAGCAGGAGGTTAGAGTTTTGATTTCCTGTCCGTTTCCACAGTGATTGTCATGGTGAAACCAACTGCATCCAAGCAGCGAGTTCTATCCAGTTAGGCTCTTAATGTATGGATGGAGGGAAAGATCTCGCTCTCTCTTTCTCTTTAATATTCCTCTTAGCCCTTTCAATTAATCTCTCTGTTTTTCTCACGCACACACACTCACTCCTTTTCTCAATTTCTCCCTCCTCTCTCCCATAATTAGATCTGGTTAATTTACACTGTGTGGCGCGCTGGGAAGAGGCAAGTTGTAATAATATGTGTGTGTGTGTGTGTGCAGAGGGGTATAAAATGGCTCTGCTGGGACTGCTGAATCCAAACTGCTACTGCTGCGACACCCTCTTAGCTTGGGTGTGTTGGTTTAAGTATTGAGTATTGTCATACTGACACATTGTGTGTGTTTATACTACATTCTTCAAATGCATTTGCATGTGCTCTGCAGAGTTGATTCATCTTATGCTAAAATAAGCTCAAGTCTTTTTATGTTTGTGTGTTTTCGTGAATAAACGTATCTGTGTGTGGCAGGAGAGGTGGGCCTCTACCAGTTCCAATTTTTATGTATGAGGGCAGAGGGCAGGGGCCCTTAAGGGGGTTCTCTCTGTGGGTGGGTGTGGTTTCGACGAACACATTGGTTGCACTTGGCACTGACACTGCATTTTTCTGCTTTTCTGGAATTCCATCTTTTACACATTTGGTCTTATTTTGAAGGATTTTTCAGTGCATGTTATTTGTAGGCCTTCATAATGAAAATATAATAATTTGCTCCGCCTCTGAAACATTTTCCTTTTTGGCTGATGTCATCAAGCCCTCTTATTTTTCAAGTCCTCCTCAACCACCTGTCACACATCCTGCCCATTTAGCTGCGCTGCTCCGTTCCAAGGAGGTGACATCATGAAAAAACTGATTGGCTAATGATACCACACCATTAGAATTGACTATCCTGAGCTGTGATGTCAAAAGCAGTTGACAGGGAAAAATATGGTTTTATAGACTTCTTCTATTCCTTATTTTCCTGTTAATTGCTTTTGCAACTGCCAGAGTCCCACCTCTATTTTTTATGGACTCTATACTTTTATATACAAGTAGTTTATAGACTTATTTAAATAAACAAATTAAATATGGTTATATTTCAATTAAAGCTATTTAAATGTTAATCATTTAAGAACATTTATTTCAATATGTTAATTTTATATTTCTTTTTTGTTTGTCTTCCAGCTTCACATGTAAATAAAGTATGGCACAATATGGAAGTAAAATTAGTTGAAAATGTCATTTCATGTTGACTTCACAGGTGCGTGTGGTAATATTCCCTCAGTTTAAAAAAAGTAAACAGAATATGTTTAACTTTTACCTTTAAATAGTATCTTTGTAATGATGTTTAAACACTCACATGAGACTCCAGTTATATCAAAGCCTATTAAAAGCAGAAATTAAAATGCATTTTAATGTACTTCTCTTATGTGTTTGTAATAGTTGAAACTGGAAAGATGGCATTTGAAAATAGGGTGATCACAGGGTGTATGTATGTTTTAACAGGTGTCTCTAAGCCATGATTTGACCACTTAATGTTTGGGGGAGGCAGCAGGTCACCAGTAGTGATGGTTATTCTGCTAATTGTCTCAAGAGTATATAACTGCGGTAGTAACCTGCTCTAGACAAGGCTTTGTTGATTAGAAACCAAGCCCTAGTGCTCAGAGTGGTTGTGTTTTAATGGCAGACGCTCCATGGCTACAGCTGGACCCTCTGTGGAACTCCTTGGTAAAGGACAGAGCATCGCAGGGGGTCCAACTATCATATTGTAGTCTCTTTGTCAGATGTACCATATACGTGTGTGTGTGTGTGTGTGTGTGTGTGTGAGAGACTGGCTTTTTTGAACTTCCAGTAAAAAGTTCCCATTATTGTTTTTTACATCATTTACATAAAAATATAAAAGTAGGAGTCAGGTATCAAAGTAAATAAATAACATTTATGCACGACAATAAAACAACTCTGAGATTTGAATACTTTGTTTGCTTTGTTCTAGCACCAAAACACCTTGATGGTTGAGGCTGTGAGGAATGTTTGTTTAAAATTTAATCAGCTTGCTGCTCGCTGTCAATCCGTGAAGAAGAGAGGTCGGAGCATGTCAGGAAAGGGCACTTTTCTCATTAGGGCACAGCCCAGAAGCAGTGATGCTGAAACACTACCAATAGACAAAGAGATGAAAACAAGGAGAGAGAGACCGAGTGCAGGAGAACAGAAGGACGGGGAGGGAGGAGGAGTTCACAGAGAGATACAATATGCTCCAGTACCCCCACTGGTTCAGCCGCTACACTCTCAGCCCTGGCTGTTTGTGTTTACATGTGAAATTGAGTGATGTGCCAGTGCCAGCGTGAGGAAGGGTGCTGGGTCTGAAGCAACGCAGGGGTGCTTGCTAATGAGAAGCTAAAAGCTCAAAGCAGAAGACCTGATGAAACAGAACTGAGGAAACATTCTTCACAGTAGAAACAACCCACTCTGAATCCTCAAATGCAAAACAGAAATGAATACTCATAACTCGCCTTCAGGAATTTGTCCATGTTGCAGGAAAATTTGTTCTGCCGTGTTCCTGTACCTGAAAGAGCAGTGGCGTAAGGCCATTGGTTTGATTCCTAGGAAGAGACAAACCTAATAAGACATAAACTGGAAAAACCCCTCTTTGTGCCAGATTGGCCTGTCTATCGCCATCTGTGGTTGAAACATAAAATTGCTAATTAATTGCATTTTTAATGCTATTTTGCACAGAAGAATATGATTTTTGTTATATGTTTTTTTAGTTTGTGTTTGCCCGTGATAACCAAGACCGCGAACAGTAAGAAGACTTTGATTGCATATATTTGAAAAATATGTTATATGAGACAAAATGTGAATGAATACACAAGGACAAATGATGTAAATCTGAAATCCATTCCTGCAGCTCCAATTACAAATTATTATTCTATGCTAACAGTAATGAATAAGGTTTAGGCAAGAACATTATTTTTAACACTGAACAAATGCATGTTAATAATTTTGAAATAGTATATAAAATAGTTTTGACCTATTTACATCTCAATCTTCCAGTCTTTGGTGGAAATATCTGGTTCTGCTTCCATACAATCAACAACCAATGAGTAGAACATCCATAGAACAGTCCCCATCTTGCTTTTTTTTTTTTTTTTGAAAATCCATTTTACTCTTATGTACATCACAATATGGAAGAAATTATCTGTTGCTACTTCTATTTTGACGAGACTTTAATGTTGCATGGTAGTTAACTTTACCTGCTTTAGTTGGTCCAAGCTCTTTTAGATGGTTGACCAAGTACTCTATAGCAGCTGGCTGGGCCTGACTCAGGTAATGCACAAACTTGATGAAACTGGTTATGTTTGGTAGACCAGCTTGGACCAGCAATAAAGCACATTTAAAATACAAGTTTGACCTTATACTGACTTGTTTTTTTCAGCAGGGTTGTGAAAAAGATGAATTGCAGTGTTATTTAATAGGGATTAAATATGATGTCTTGTCGTGAAGCACGCAATTTCCACACCTAAAAGAATGGCATTGACATAGACGTGATGTTGTTAAAAAAAGAGAGATGTTACAGACACAGTAAATAATAAATGAAATGTTTTAGACACATTTGTGGAAAAGTTGATTGAAATCACAGTGGAGTGATAAAGCAGAAAAATAGAAATAGTAGAGACAGATAGAGAGAGATTCATTCGATTTATGCCTTCCTTTCTGTGTCTCGCATCTCCTGCAGAGGCAATCAATGAGATATGTGTGAAAGCCTTTCTGGGAGCCCTTTTTCCCTTCCTTCTCTGAGAATGCTTTTTTTTCCCTCGCTTCTGCTTGCCTTCTTTGACTCGCACAAAACAAAACGACCAGTTACAGAAGCACCACTGTGTGAGTTTAAGCCGCCAAACACCACCCGGAGATCCTTCTGAGCTCGATGATGCTAGATTAGCTGGAACAAGTATATCAGTAGGACACAAAAAGAACACAGAGGGGTAAGTGAGAGAGGACGCAGGAGGGGCCCCGGCCCTCTTGTTATGCTAAGAGTGTTCCGAACGGTCCCGCTTGGTTCAAGTTAATTACGACCAACATTTAAATAAGAGCACTTGTCTTGAGGACGGTGGTTGGCTGCGGGAGAGACAGACCTCGTGCTAATTGTGTTTGTGTTTCCAGCTCCTCCCCTCATCTCTAGCCCTCTCTCAGTATGAGCTCCTGCGGGACACGCTGTGTGAGCCGCAGCCCAATGAGAGGCTTTGGAAAATCACACCCAGGGTCCAAATCCTGGTCATCATACTGTAACTGGTTGCTTCTCCTGCAAGATAGATGGACATTTATTGAGTGGCATCTGACTGCTGAAATAACTATCCACCTGTATGCTCTCTTTCAAAGGCTCACACGCTTTCTCTGGTACTCAGTGGCCATGAACAGATGCAGATGCACACTTTAGTTTGATTTCATGTATTTGAGCAATCAAAGTAAGACTCCAAAGCTGTGAAAGAATAAATGATTGGTTATGGAATCAGTAAACAGTGTAGATTTGTGTTTGTGTAAGAATATCCATTGTACATTTCTTTTTTGTTGGCTCGTTGGAGGGAGTGTTTTTTTTTTATTTTCACTAATGGGTAATGTAGTGTTCCTATGTTTTTATACGCATGGGACTGTAATATATGACCTCAAAGTGGATGCAGGGACTGAGTGGACATAGGTAAAAACAGGCCGGATTAAGAGGTTCAGTCAAGATATTTAAATCCTAATTTAAACATGGAATGTCATACAGTATATTATCAATCAATAGATTGCGTTTGGTTTGGTAAGATTTTTTAAATGTTTTTGAAAGAAGTCTCTTATGCTTACCAAGGATGCATTTATTTGATCAAATAAACAGTAAAACATTAATATTGTGAAATATTATTAAAGTTAAAAATAACTTTAATATACTTTAAAATAAAGCTGAATTTTTATCAGCCATTATTCTAGTATCACATGATTAATCAGAAATCACCTTAATACTGTATGCTTGATTTGGTGCAAATAAACATTTCCTAATATTATTATTTATAGGATTCTTTGCTGAATAGAAATGTCAAAAGAGCAGCCTTTATTTGAAATGGAAATCTCTAGCAACAGTGTACAAGTCTTAACTGTCACGTTTTTATCAATTTAATGCATCCTTTCTGAATAAAAGTATTTCTTTTGCTGAAAGCAGTCCATTAAGCTTGATGAAATTGGCATTGAATATATTGTATGCCTGAACATACATTTAACTGGACTTTATAAAGACCTGCCAGATATTTCACAGTGTTGTCATACTTACTGCAGCATCAGATGAACATTGTACTTCTGAATATGTGAATAGATCAGAGCACATCAAATCTTGGCTCTTGTATTGTTAATTGTCTGGACCAGCTCTTTGTGTACTCTATCACTTTGTTTTGGGAAGTTGAAGAAGAGAAGAGTTCTAGTATGACGTGGTGGGAGATTGAAAGGCCCAAATAAAACCTTTTTTGTCCTACATCATTACTTTTGTAAACTGTGCTTTCTGTGAGGATTTGCATATTGTTCTTTTTAAGTGTTCAAGTGGTGATATTTTGAATTATAATTTTGAATAATGGGTGTATGAAGGGTTTAAGCAATCTGTCTTTCTCTGTCTCTTTTGTCTTCAGCAATGGCAGATTTTCATGTGCAGCCACGTTCAGTGCGTGCAGAGCTGGGAGGTGTTGGGCGATTTCAGTGCCAAATCCATGGTCTGCCTGAGCCAGTCATCAGCTGGGAAAGAGACGGGCAACCCGTGGATACCTCTGATGACAGGTACTACTCTAAATACATATGCTTACACACAATGGCATTTAAAGGGATGTACCCAGTGTTACTGGCACATACTGTACATGTCTCCTTCTCACTGTGGGCCTGTCTATGTTTGTCTTTTCTGTGCAGGTTTACTCTGTTGCCCACGGGTGTGCTGCAGATAACGGGTGTTTGCCCTGAGGACAGTGGGATGTACTGCTGTGTTGCACACAACAGTGCGGGAGTCAAACACAGTGCAGGAGCACAGCTCACAGTCTCGGGTATGCTCAAAAATTCTTCTCTGCTTTCTTGAGTCTTTCCAAATCATTTTCTTTCTGTAACTCATTTACCTTTTTCTTCCTGAAGGCTCCCAGTCATCTGTTTACAAAGAACCCATGATCTTAGTGGGCCCTGAAAACCTCACTCTCACAGTTCACCAGACCGCCATCTTGGAGTGTGTTGCCACGGGTTTTCCTCGCCCAATCGTTTCGTGGAGTAGACTGGGTAAGACTCGTTTAAGTTTCTCTCTAAATTGCCTCAAGTGGCTCTCAGAGCAAAACCCAGCACAGCTCCGGAGGGAATGCTGCAGAGAGCTTTAATGTGCTTTCCACTACACACTATTAGACTATAAAATACCCAATCAACTGACAAAGAGAAAAGGGAAAAATCTCCTCCAGCAAGGTAATGTAACGTGATGGAGGACAGAGATGAGAAGAAATGAGCCAATGGATCTATATCTAGAAAACCGTCTCTTAATTAGGTCCTAAATTATTTACATGTCTTATTTCTCTCCCTAAAGTCTACTTATGGTATTAGTTGAGGTGTCTTGTTTAGTAATTTAGTTAGAATTAAAGGCGTAGTTCACTCAAAACTGAAAATTCTGTCATAATTTACTCCCCCTTATGTTTTTTTCAAATCTGTATGACTTAGGTTGAAAAATGTTTGTTTTTTTATTCAGTGATGTTCTTTTGGAATCAATAAACTAATTACTTAGTCATATTTCAGAATCAGTGGCATAGCAAACTTTATAGGTTAATGTGGGCTCCAACAATCCTTATCTTAATGTCCTAAATGTCTTTTCTGAGGTAGATAACATTGCCTGAATATTCACATTGATGGTATAAATGATTGGAAATAATATTTAATGTTCATTAGCCTATTTGTAGCGCGCAGGCGTGTTTGCAGCATGTTTTGTAATGTGTTTGCTTTTAATATAACACAAATCTTAGCATGTAAATTCTTTCAATTTTATCACAAAGTACAAACAATAAATGTGTTTTTCTGCTCTTTAATGTGGTGTTAGATCATTGTATGTGAATCAATCATCTTTTCCTCTTTTCTACAGCACGAAATAAACATGAATGAATATCAGAAGACGTTAAAAAATCAGAACAATTTAATAAAACGAATGTCTCATAAAATCGATCATTTAAATTGTCAATAAAACAGCTTGTGAAGTCATAACAGTCATAGATAGATAGATAGATAGATAGATAGATAGACAGATAGATAGCCTTTGTGCACAGCTATTTTGACATCATATTTTGTCCAGTCCATTATGATTATCACTAGGGTTTAAAAACCACTGTTAGAGTACACTACACTGTAAAAAAAAAACATGTAAATAAAATGAAGATTATTAGAGAACTTTCACAGGAAAATACTATTTAAGTTTTTTTTTTTTACTTCAAAATGTCATGTTCAGTTCACTAGCAGTTTCTGAGTGAAGATAGTTTTTTTTTTTTCAGTATAACAAAATGTATCAAAAGTTCAGCAAGAACCCTCCATTCACCCAAGTTACTTGAGCACCAAATCAAACATATTTGACTGAATTCTGAATGATCATGTAACACTGAACACTGGAGTAATGGCTACTGAAAATTCAGTTTTAAAATAAAAAAAATAGTAATAATAATTCAGATTACATGAATAAATTCTGTTTTAAAATATAAAGAAATAGGAAATGTAGGTTTTAAATTGTAATAATATTTAACAGTATTACTGTTTTTAACATGTTTTTGGTTAAATCAATTCAGCCTTGGTGAGCATAAGAGGCTTCTTTCAACAACATCACAGAAATCTTACCGACCCCAAAGCTTTGAACATTATTGGCTTAGTACATCAATCTTGTTTAGCGAAAAAAAATCCAGAAAGTTCAATTTTTTGATTGTATGACCCTATTTAATAAAGCTGGCTGTTGTATTAAAGTAATTTACACTCCAATCTACCGAAGCCAAATGGTTTGGAATGGTGAAAGAAACTGTCATCCTTCCTGCTAAGACATGGATTTCACAGATCAATTTGGCTCATACTGTACAGTGAGATTGGTTTCTGTGTGAAAAATAGCTCATTTATTTTTAAGTGTGCTCAGAGTTCTGAAGCCACACGCTTGAAAATGGTTTCAGACAATTTTGGTCATCGGATGCTCTTTGCCACATCTGTCTGTCTTATCTTGATAAGGATTAATGGAGATAAAAAAAGAGTGTCTCATCTTTACTTCTGAGGTTGTGTTAGAGTGATTGATGTAATTTTTGTGTTGGAACATGTTTATATCTGCATTTGTGTGTGTGTGTGTCCCTGCATTAAAATGAGGAAAATATTTTTTCTTCTGAATCATCCCATCTTGAGGCCTGTAGCATTTTGTCTTTGCATTTAAATAACCAGTTCAGACCATATTTATGTATTTTAAGGTTAACATATCCTACTTACATTTACTCTCCGACTCATGTCAACCGCTCTCTCTCAAGCAAGATTTCACAGTGACTCCCACACTTGTATAATAATCCATTCTCAACTCTTTCTTTTCTCCCAGCTATTATCTAATGTGATTCTCCCATTAAGAATGTAAATGATGGTCTCTTCCTGTAACGGCTGCTAATCAGATTGTGGATATTACCTTCTGCAATGTTGCTGGAATTAACTGCTAACACAATGGGATTTTGCTGGATTAGATTACAACCAGAGCAAATCATGGCTAAGCTAGTAATGAATGTGATAGATCTCCAGCAGTTAGTGATTAATGCCATTAATGCCATTTTGCATTTGTCATCTTCTTTAGGAGCCCGGTGTTTTCCTGAGTTCAGTTTGCTCAAATGCATACATCCAAGCTGATTCACACCTACCTGTAAGCGCACACATTATGGGAAGAAAGGCCTGGCCAGTAAAACATGATACAAACATGTTGTCAAGGAGGAATAGATTAGCCTGTTACAGCATCTGCAACCTAAAAATCTGTCCCCATTTACTACTTTCATCCCAGTGTCGTTCTTACAGTTGAGTTTGATTTGGACCTGTGGTCCAAAACAGTAGTAAGAATAATGACATGGACAATAATATTCACACAAAGCGACAACAATCCAATAATGCACATTGGCTGCAGATTTGCTATCAGGCTTAGTATAACTGCTGCAGCCTCTTCCGTTCTTAATCTAAGCATTTTTTAGGATTTTTTTTTTTCACAATTTCTTCAATTTCTGTAGGTATTTTTGCTGAATAGAATTATTTATTATGTTGGCGCCAATAGCCTCGTGGTTAGTGCTTCGACACATAGTGCAACTGCGTTCATGGCAACCCAAGTTCAATTCCCGTCTCGAGGTCCTTTGCTAATCCTGCTCCCCTCTCTCCTCCCAGTGCTTTCCTGTCATCTCTCTACTGTCATATCTCATTAAAAAAGGCATTAAAAGCCCATCAAAATAACTTATTAAAAAAATGTCATTATTATTTAATTGTATCCCTTTTACCCATTTTTCAGTCTTGATATTCCCACAAGACTAGCTGGTAAAAACTGGTTATCATAGCCATCAAATGTGTCCCCATTTACTACTTTCATCCCAGTGTCGTTCTTACAGTTGAGTTTGATTTGGACCTGTGGTCCAAAACAGTAGTAAGAATAATGACATGGACAATAATATTCACACAAAGCGACAACAATCCAATAATGCACATTGGCTGCAGATTTGCTATCAGGCTTGGTATAACTGCTGCAGCCTCTTCCGTTCTTAATCTAAGCATTTTTTAGGATTTTTTTTTTTCACAATTTCTGTAGGTATTTTTGCTGAATAGAATTATTTATTATGTTGGCGCCAATAGCCTCGTGGTTAGTGCTTCGACACATAGTGTAACTGCGTTCATGGCAACCCAAGTTCGATTCCCGTCTCGAGGTCCTTTGCTAATCCTGCTCCCCTCTCTCCTCCCAGTGCTTTCCTGTCATCTCTCTACTGTCATATCTCATTAAAAAAGGCATTAAAAGCCCATCAAAATAACTTATTAAAAAAATGTCATTATTATTTAATTGTATCCCTTTTACCCATTTTTCAGTCTTGATATTCCCACAAGACTAGCTGGTAAAAACTGGTTATCATAGCCATCAAATGTTTAATTTGTGTTTTTGAGTGGAGGGCCTGGTTTTGACCTGGAAGACCTGCAGAAACCGTCTATCATGTTCCAAATCCAGTTTAACCACCTTAAGCTAAGAATAGACCGTTTTTACAATTGACATGCCCTGTATAGAGTTTCTAGATCACTTCAAAACTTTCAACTTCAAAACTTTTGAGTTTTTGTTTTTAGAAGATATTTCATCAGCAGATCAGTTAGCATGTTGTTAAATGCTATAATTGTACAATCTGTGAAACACACTGTATATTTACTTCTCTCTCACAGCCTCATTTTTATTCCTGTCAAAAATGAAATATGCTGCTACTCTGACTTGGGTCTGTCAGGCACTGTGCACACACACACTTATGTCAGTTTCTCTGTGATATTTCATTGAACGTGTTAATTAACTCATGAAAGGATAAAAGAGTGAAAAATAACTTATTAAAAAAATGTCATTATTATTTAATTGTATCCCTTTTACCCATTTTTCAGTCTTGATATTCCCACAAGACTAGCTGGCAAAAACTGGTTATCATAGCCATCAAATGTTTAATTTGTGTTTTTGAGTGGAGGGCCTGGTTTTGACCTGGAAGACCTGCAGAAACCGTCTATCATGTTCCAAATCCAGTTTAACTACCTTAAGCTAAGAATAGACCGTTTTTACAATTGACATGCCCTGTATAGAGTTTCTAGATCACTTCAAAACTTTCAACTTCAGAGTTTTTGTTTTTAGAAGATATTTCATCAGCAGATCAGTTAGCATGTTGTTAAATGCTATAATTGTACAATCTGTGAAACACACTGTATATTTACTTCTCTCTCACAGCCTCATTTTTATTCCTGTCAAAAATGAAATATGCTGCTACTCTAACTTGGGTCTGTCAGGCACTGTGCACACACACACTTATGTCAGTTTCTCTGTGATATTTCATTGAACGTGTTAATTAACTCATGAAAGGATAAAAGAGTGTATCTCTAAAGACAGATGAATGTCTATCATTAACTGTGTGAAACCGGATTGAGAAGCTTCAAACAGCTGCTGACTGAAAAGTGGAAATGTTTGTGCAAATCACAACAGATGCCAGTCAATTAAATCTGGTGATATGTGAACTGCACCCTGCCTAACACTGCGTCTGCAGTGTCATTTTGATAGGCACATTAACAAAACAGAATGAGAGACCTGAGAGGCCAGTAATATGAATGGAAGATGTGATTAGTGGGATTGTTAATTTTTATTAGCACTTTTCCTCACTGAGTGTCCAATTGTAGCGAGCGAGTGAGTGAGATGATCTAGACTGATACGGTTTATAGTTGCTGATGTGATTCAGTGCTCATGCAGAAGTGTGTGTGTGTGTGTTCTACACATGTATGGGAGATATCCATGGTAACATGGTATATCCTGCGTCATTGGTGTTCATAGGGCGTCTCGTATGTCCAAAGCCCCCCAGACCCTCACTTTATCTCGGTACACTTTTTATATATGAGAGGTGGTGTTTTTTCTCTCTCATTCTCTCTGACTCGAGAGAATGAGATTTTCCTCGCCCCAGGGCAGAACGAAGGATGGTGCTTTGTGCTCCATAATTAGTCACATTTAACCGGTGCTGTTAAATTCTGAGGCTCATCACATGCTTCTGTTGTTCTGTTAAATTTATTTTTAGTTCCTCTGGAGCAGGAAATTATTTTATAGCTGGATATTCATGTGATTCTATCTTCTCTCCAATGCCTCTTTTTATTCCCTCTACTGATCTCTTTAATTCTCTTTGAAATTATCTTTATGGCCCTTTCTCTTGTCTTTTGTCTGTCTTTGTCAACACTATGCCTTCAACTCTCTTTCAGATGGCCGGCCAATAGGAGTTGAGGGTATCCAGGTTTTAGGAACAGGAAACCTGATCTTTTTGTCTTAGTGTTTAAAATATTTATTTTGAAACGAATTAATTAAACAAACAGACTTACTTGGTGAACAGGGTAGGTCATATCATACCCTACCATGCCCAGCTGATGCAAAGAATAGAATTTATATCTACACAGAAGAAAGCCCTGTCTAGACTCTGCCCAGGTATGAGTTGTGTCGAGCTATTCATTAGCCTGTTTGTTTGATGAAAAAAGACTAAATGTAGTTGCAATAAATGTGTTAAGAATCCGTACAACTGCAGCAGTGGAGGACTATTATTCTGCTGCGTGATACTGTGGAAGAACTGATGATGGCACAGTTTGATATTCGGCTGACCAATCAGCAGAAAGGGGCATTTAATTCCCGCCCACATGTAGAAATCAAATATTCAAGCTGTTTATTCATTTTTCCACCCAAGAACGAAAAACGAAAATGTAATTTCGAAAACTGAATTCTCGTTTTTCATGTTTTGGAAACAAACGAAAATACGAAAAAGGAGCCGTTTTCTAATTTTTCTACTTTCAATATTAAATAAAAAACTAATGATCGAATGATACACGGATTCATATTGACCAACAATGCAAGAGAGATTGCACAACATTGTTATTTTAGTGTTATTTATGCACTGAATCCTTTTTATTTATTTTTTTATATTTAAATTTCTATATGTTTTAGTTTAAGTAATTTTGTTGTGCTTTTTGGTAATTGTATTAGTTTTTTGTAAATCTATTTCTATAGCTTTATTTCAGTTTTAGTGCTAGTAATTGCAGTACTTCAGCTTATTTCAGTTGCAACATTTCATGTTCTTGTTAAGTTTTAAGTTTATCTACACTGCACTAAAAATTTAATTATTGTCAAGATACTGAAAACAAACAAAAAAAAACATTAATTTAGTAGCATCACTACTTGTAGTTAATTTCTCCTGAGTAACACTACATACAACATCCAAATGGTCATACTGGAAGTGCCTTTGGCGTCAGTGACTGAATCTCAGCAGCTGTAAACCGTGATAGCGGGAGCAGCACTGTAGGTGTAGCTGAGAATTGATATGATCTTAGTAGCCAGATGGTGTAGCAGCCTTTTGCTCACTGCAATACTCTTCATTTACCTTAAAGAGATAGAGGGAGAGAGAGTAAGAGAGGTGTTTTAAAAAATGTAATGTAAAAAATGGGTAGTAAGAAGGAAAAAATGAAATCCCGGGACAGAACTAAATGAGAGAAAAGGGGAGATAAGAAAAGAAGGAAGAGATGTCTCAGATGATATATCACAGTGATACATCAATACTCTCTGCCTCAACCCTTCCCCCATTCTCTCTCGATCTCTCTTGTGCTCTCAGGGATAAGAGAAGAAAAAAGAGAGCACTAATTTGCAGGGCTGTGAGATGCACTGGATGGACCTCTGAGAGCAGTTAGATCCTCTCTTATCATTTATTTATTGAGAGAAGCTGGTAACACTGAAAATAAAGGAGAGAGACTGAGAGCAAGATCAACACTTGCCGATTAAAGGACTAATAATTAAAGTCACCCTGAACGAATATGAAAGGTGTGCTGGTAATTAAAATGGATATAAATGAGCAAACGGTTGCTAATCAGTAAGCAATTTCAAATTTTCCCAGATTAAATGTGTCCTAATTAAGCAGTAAATGACTATTGGATTAGCTGCGTTCTGTGTCAGTTGGCAGCATTGCCACGTGGTGAATGAGGAGGAGGGGGGTATCTGGTGAGGTTGGGGGCAGCAGAAGGCTCTGGGGGTCTCAAAGAGGTGTACGTTCCAAGTATCCCTTCCAAGCCCCCCACATCTGTTCTGCAGCACTTAATCAGTTTTAATTTTCACACTATGTCATTAATGGATTGTCAGCTTCCTCTCCAGGCCCTGGGAAATCAGTTTTTTTGCCCTACTCTAATCGAGTTAATCTGATGCTTTCTCTAAGTTTATTTCTGTTTCCACCCACTGCTGTCACAGTACATTCATTATATATGTGATAAAGCCAAAGCCACGTAGACAATCTCCCTCCCTCTCTTGGCATTGTGTGCATGGTGGTTTTCTTCTTCGTTAATAGCATATATGTGGCATATGGAAATGGAACTGGGTAAAAATGGAAACATTAGTGCAGTCACCTAGTGAATTTACTGAGAAATATTCCAACAGCTATGGAGGTTTCAGAAATGTTGAGCCTTTTTATTTAATGATCTCTTGTTTTGTATTGCCAATAATGGAGTTCTCATTATCTCTTGCTTACTCTTTCTCTGTATCTGTCTGCAGCCCCTGCAGAGTTTGTGCAGCCCCCTCAGTCTATTGCTCGCCCGGTGGGCACCACTGCCATCTTCACTTGTCTGGCCCAGGGCGAGCCGGTCCCACAGATCACCTGGCTGAAAAATGGACAAATCTTAGAGCCCGATGGCCATGTCAAACTCAGGAACAACAACAGGTGAGCTGGAAAAGACCAGTGTTATGTATGTACTATTTTTATATTGATATATTTATATTATTGATATTGATTCATATTTTGAATTGGTTTTCTTTTAGGCAGCGGCTATTGAGCCATTTACACTAAGTGAAAATAGCATATTTTCTTAGCAATAGATGCTATTTACACTAAGTGCAAATAGCGATGGATTCTATTTACACTAAGTGAAAATAGCAGTATTTTAACGATATGCTACTTACACTAAGTGCATATATTAGCTATAAATTCTATTTAAACTATTTCAAAATGGCAAGATTTTCTGCTATTTATACTACTTATTGCAAATAGTGGCAATTATCTGCACCTCAGTATTGTAGTACATAAACCGTACGCAATAATAACGTATTGAGTGTAAATTATAATATTAATTCAAATTATTAAATGGATGCCACCTTATTGGGACAATAAAGCACTTACCCTAACACTACCCGATACTTTATTTACAACTTTTTGATTATTTCCTTCATTTTTATTGAAAATAAATGCCTTTCCGATGTGATATGAGATTTGAAAAGGGAGAAAAAAAGTTTGGCAAATGGCAGATTCGAACTCGGGTTGATCTCATCAAAAAGCACACACCTTACCAGATACGCCACTGGAACTGACGTTTGTCGAACGTCTTTTGTAGTCTTGAGTAACCCAATCTCACGTTGGTGGGCGGAGGTAGTGTAAATGGCCTCTGCCAACAAGGCGGGCTATTTGCACTTAGTTTTCTCTTCTTTTTTTTTTTGGTTTTAGTAATTTTGTTATGTGCGTTTGTCTTTATTTTTTACTTCAGTTTTAGTTTTGGTCAACTTCAAGCCTATTTCAGTTAGTTGCTAAGGCAGCATTTGATATTTTAGAGTTCTAGTTTCAGTTTACAATAACAACACTGATAAAGCCGTGATGTAATATAGCTTCAATTTTTTTCCCAAGATCTGTTTCCATGTTGTATAAGGAATGCGGTAAGCTAATGTATAATAAGGAATTGTGTAAGCTAAATAAATTTTGCTTACATAGCTGTACACTGCTGCCCATCGATTCCAGAGTTACTCATTTGCACAATGTAATTTATTACATTTGGAGTCACCTTACAGAAGGCTTTAGTGAAGGCCATTGCTGTTTGTGTCATTGAAGGACATTTTAAAGTTGCTGGTTGTCCTTTTCTAGCCACAGTGTTATGACAACCACGTAAGGACGCCACTTGTCGAGGTCAGTAGGACACATGGTCCCGCATTCTTCTGATCTAGGACGTATTGTGTCTGCTATGAAAGACACTCAGCTTTCTGTTTATCTTTGCTTTTATTTTCCCCCCTGCTGTTTTGGTTATGATCATGTGTTTGTAAATTAAACGTGATTCCTTGTCAGTCGCTATAAATGTTTTATTGCCTGGGAGTTAAAGAGTATGTTTACGATGTGAGAGAAAATCAATTTCATCGAGGTTCAAATTTATAACAGCAAAGATGGAGAACTGCTTTTCATTGCTAGAAGAAATCAGTTGGGAAAGACAAAAAGGCTGGGACAGGCATGGCCTAACTGGAGTGAAAAGAAGCAGGTATGCAGAGAAAGCGCGTAGGAGTGGATAAGTTGGAATCTCTGAGTCTGAGCAGCACCATTAGCTAATTGACTCATAAAGTGGAGCAGTGAGCAGAGAATGAGTCCGTTCCTCTTATTGATTCATTCTTATACATTGCTGGCCCATATGTGTTGACACAACATCAGTTCTGTGTATTTTAAAGGATTACACACAAATTGTGTAATCTTGTTTTACTGTACATTTTAGTGTGTGTAATTTTTGCTTGCGTCTCTTGCATCACCAAACTGAATTGCAAAACTCATTTTATAAATGAGTAATAATAATAATTATGTTTAGTGTTGCTCATGTCATGATGTTGTGTGGTTTCATAAGGGTTATGAGTGATTCACCAAGAATGATAACTATAATGATAAATGCATTACCATCCACTCACCAACAGACTATAATGTTATGTTTATTGTAAACGACAACGTACACTGTCATTTTGTCATCTGCCATTTTAGACGCTAAAGCTCTTTAAAAAAAAAAAAATCACTTTGAGGAAATTATAGTTTCTTTGTGTCACTATCGTTATAGCTGTGGTGTGAATCTCTCTATTCTCATAGAATTTGAATTATTATTAAAACTTTACAGTAATAGTTATTTATATATCGTCTCTTACATTGAAAGTATTTATTTTATAAGTTCATGCTCTGGGAATCAAACCCATGATCTTGGTGTTGCTGGCACCGCTGTATGAGCTATGTGCTTCTTTACTAAATGACACTCTGTGGGATTCTTTTGCTTGTTTCATCATCCACTGCTGGAATATCATAATTCTGAAAAGTAATAACACACCTCTCCTGGATAAATCTATGCGATTGTTGCTCTGCACATTAAACTGGGATAAGAGAGCGTATCGAAAACAATTACACAATTCACCTTAATTGTGTTTTATTGTCAGCTCTTGTGCTTACGTCATCTCTGATACTTAGCAGCATTTTTTCAGAGTGGAAACATCACAAGCATGTTAAGCAGCCTATATAATGATAGTTGTGTGTTTGTTTATCAATGTTGGTTGGGGGATTCTCTGCCTGCCAACAGGCAACCCAGCTTCCTCACAGACAGACAGGGAGATGTTGACCTTCAAGAGGTTCAGAGAGACAATCGATTATACATTTAACAAACTTGCATGTGCACACATTAATCCAGAGCTCACATATAGGCAGCCTCCCCAAACATGTGTCATATGCTTACAGTGACATGTAAACATACACATACAACATGTACAAACTCACTAGCTTGTCCTTTTGCCCTCACCTCTCTTTTGTACATTTTGTACGCTCTCACGTACCTCCACTGAGACGTACACTGGCATTTACATGTATCTGGAACAAGAGTTCAGGCTGTTTTCATTTTTAACATCAGCCATTTATCAATTATTGGCCATAACAAGAAATGTAATATTGTTGCATCCATAATAATAATTCCCAGTATATTTGTTGTTTATTTAGATATGTTGTTTGTTTATTGTTGTTTGTTTGTGTGTGTGTGTGTGTGTGTGTGTGTGTGTGTGTGTGTGTGTCAGCTTTTTTTTTAAGGTTTAGATGACTTTTGCCATAAACAGCACTAACCTAAAGTTAAAGGAAACTAACTTTTGAAGAGCACTACAATTCCCAGTTGTGTTTTTAGATATGTTGTTTGTTTATTGTTGTGTGTTTGTGTGTGTGTGTGTGTGTGTGTGTGTGTGTGTGTGTGTGTGTCAGCTTTTTTTTTAAGGTTTAGATGACTTTTGCCATAAACAGCACTAACCTAAAGTTAAAGGAAACTAACTTTTGAAGAGCACTTTCCCTGTAAGGGTGTGTTGGATTCAGTTGCTGTGCACATATAGATTACTGTAGAGTATAGAGCATTTGTGAACAAGAACGAGTTTGTTTGAGTTTTTAGTGTTCTTTAGATTTATAATCAGCTATTTATTTGTCATTGGCCATATCAATTATTGGACAGTATCAGTATTTAAATTTCAATATTGGTGCATCCCTAAATTACACCAAAATAATGTAATCTAATTTAAAGGGGTCATCGGATGGCCATTTTCCACAAGTTGATATGATTCTTTAGGGTCTTAATGAAAAGTCTATAACATACTTTGGTCAAAATTTCTCAATGGTAGTGTAAAAAACCACCCTTTTTACCTTGTTAAAATCAGCTCTTTTTATAGCAAGCCGTTTCCTTTCATGTTGCTTTAAATGCTAATGAGCTCTGCTCACCCCGCCCCTCTCTTCCGTGGGGTGACGAGCAGACTATAAACTTTAGCCGTGAAACTTGCTAACTAGCACATTATTAGGAAAGGCGATTTGCAAAGATTCATAAAAAACCCTTATACTCACTTCATCTGTTGATGAAGCTGGATCACAAATGATTTGTGCGAACAGATGCGTTTAGGTAGATCGGACACACATTCCCTTCAAAAACAAAAGTAATGTTAATCCTCTGCGTCTTCAGCGGCTCAGATGTCAGGAGTAAATGGCGACTGCTATGTTCATTATTACATCCAACAACAAAACAGCTCAACCGCTTAATCGCAGACATTCTTGTCTTCCCTGCACCCGAGTCGACACAATGGTGGACTGATGACAGCTCACTCAGGGCAGGTCTAATGTAAGATGGCCTTGTCAATCAACTATCGTGGGAGGGGCCTGTGCAGAACTACGTCATTCTGCCAGGAATCTCAGAACAGCCTGATTTGAGAAAGGGTATTTTAAAATAGGGATTTAAAAAAAAACACTGGGTGGATTTTTAGCATTATAGGGTGGATGTGTACACACACTTCCAACACACATTTATGTTCAAACAACATGTAAAGTGAATTTTGCATCCGATGACCCCTTTTTGATTTCATTATATTATTGCATTATTTAATACTGAATCAAACGTGAGTGTGCGCTCTGTATCCGTGGAGGTTTGCAGACATGTGTTAGAGTGCTGCAGGCAGAGCAGAGGTCATGCGGTTCAGTAGATGCAGGAGCAGAGGGTGGGGTCACTGCCTGCTCCATAAACATAAAACACTATTACAGCAGTAATCAAAATGCCACAGTGACCCGCAGTCAAATCACACAGCACCGGCCAGCTCTTAGAAGGACTTTGAAGGTGGTTATTTATTATGTCTGTATTTCACATACTGCACATACATGCATGTGTGAATGCGTATTATAGCTGCGTTTGTGCTTGATATCGGTAATCTTGTGCTTTGTATTTCAAAGAGGGGCTTCATTCACTGAGGGGCTTTTTTGCCCTGTTTTCAAGTTTGGTCCATCATGTTTTTTCATTGCTGAAATGTAAAATGTTCGTATACAAGGAGACACAGTGCAGTGGGTGATGCACATGCTCATGGATGCAGATTTGAATCTAGCTTACTTTCCGCCTACATTTCTGTCCAGTCTCTACTGTCTTCTAAGTTGAATTTAAAAATAAATGTAGATTTTTTTCAAGATTTTTATCCTTATTTTTTGAAAGAACTGTTGATAATGTTCACCATGTTTTGCAGCTGAGCAGACAAAAACAGTACACCTATTTCTTCCCTTTCTTTCCCTCGTTTTTCCCCTTTTTAAACTCCATTATGTGCTTCTTGGTCATTACCCCCTCTCCAACCCATGCACAATGGAGCTAGCTCTGGCCTTGACCTCTGACCTCTCCTGCAATCAGTCATTTTCACCAGGCTTTCAGCACCCCTGCTTCATATGCCTCTCCCCTACCTAACACTCCCCTTTCCCACCCCCTTCTCGTCTTTCCATCTCTCTCTCTCTCCCCTAGAGGCCTGTGAATAAGGGTGACCACCCCATTCAAGAGGCACTGCTCTGTGATGACTGTGCAAACATGCTCTCACTGTGCTGAATAGCAGCCCTCCTGTCTCGGGATGCTCTCTGTCAATCTGAGAAGAGGCTGGAATGTATAGACCGATAGAGAGGGTGCAGATGGTCCCAGCACACTGTGTGCTTTTCCTCTTTAAACATCAGTATTCTGAACAACAACAAAGCACTTTTGTAGTAAGCAGATAAATTGCAAATCGGAACGCACAATAATGTTTTTCAAATGTATTGGTATCAGCTAGGGCTGCACGATAAATGGCATGTGATATTTAATGCACATCTTGTCAGTAAAGCCGGTTCTTTAATCAGCGGTAAATCTCCATCACCTGCAGGCTTTCACATGGAGCAGCATTAACTACACAGAGCCGTTGTTCACCGACAAGCTGCGCAAAACATGCACAAAATATGATCGTGGTTTTGCGCAGCTTGTCGGTGAACAACGGCTCTGTGTAGTTAATGCTG
Source organism: Sinocyclocheilus grahami (assembly GCF_001515645.1). Taxonomy (NCBI): domain Eukaryota; kingdom Metazoa; phylum Chordata; class Actinopteri; order Cypriniformes; family Cyprinidae; genus Sinocyclocheilus; species Sinocyclocheilus grahami. The sequence continues at coordinate 739,026 of NW_015505697.1, forward strand.
CTCCATGTGAAAGCCTGCAGGTGATGGAGATTTACCGCTGATTAAAGAACCGGCTTTACTGACAAGATGTGCGTTAAATATTGCATGCCATTGCTCCATGTGAACGCCTGCAGGTGATGGAGATTTACCGCTGATTAAAGAACCGGCTTTACTGACAAGATGTGCGTTAAATATTGCATGCCATTTATCGTGCAGCCCTAGTATCAGCCAGTATTGGATATTTAATTCTGCATTATTTTTGCATTTAAAAAATACCTTTGCCATCATTTTGTGCTCACATGAAGAAAATCTTTAAAAACAATAATAACTGTAGTTTATAGTACTGATGTCAAATGATTAATCGCGATTAATCGCATCCAAAATAAAAGTTTTGTTTACAAAATGTGTATACTGTGCATATTTATTATGTTTCTATAAATACAAACACATGCATGCATATATTTATGAAAAATATGTTGTTTATATATTAAATATTTATATTAAATATAAATATATACATGTAAATATTTTCAAGATATATACTGTATGTGTGTGTGTATTTATATATACATAATAAATATACACAGTACATAAACATATATTATGTAAACAAAAACGTTTATTTTGGATGTGATTAATCGCAATTAATCGTTTGACAGCACTAGTTTATAGTAATCTTTTGTAAATATTAAACTGATTGTCCATTATTTTCTTACTGTGCATTATAATGTTGCAATTCTTAAATTAACTTTTATTTTAGTTTTAAGTGTTTTATTTTTGTTTATTTTTCTAAATATTATATACAATTTTAATATCTGCAATTTATTGGCCATAACGAATACTTTGCTGCTACATAACAGACATTGACAGTGCTGCTCAGATGATTGTAGGGAGACTAATATTTGTCGCACTGTTCCTCAGAGTGCTAGGATGACATTATGAAACTTGCCTGACAGTTTGGTCCATAGAGCCCAAGGTTGGTGGGTATATTGTGAAGGCATGTCATGCTGGTTTGGAATTTCAAAAACAGCTGGATTTTTATTGGCAGCTCTATTTGTGTGTGGGGATTTCACAAAACAAGTGGATGCGGTCTGAAACTGCCAACCATCCCTGTTCATTCACATCGAGGTTCAATAGATTCTTCCATCAGAGCTCTATTAGCATGTTTTACAGGTAGTTTAAACACTCCATACATTAACACGTAATATGCAAGCCTTTCAAGCTGGTGCACATGGTAGCACCCAAAGACGTGGTTCAGAGATGCTATTTGGCAGAGGAGAGTGTTCTTTGTCTTCCTAATTAGCATTTACATTTATTCATTTTGCAGACTTTTTTTATCCAAAGCAACTTACAATGGATAATAATACATGCAGAAGGGATTCATTTAAGGGAGAATGTAATATGCTAATAAGCAGCACTACCATATCAAATTTCCATAAGTAACAGAGCAGTAGTGTAAGTGCAGAAAAGCCCTTGGTACAAAAGCCTAGTTAAAGAGGTCTCTTTAGTTGTTTTCTAAGATTGCGATGGATTTCACTGTTTGGGTTAAGATGCATCCTATCAAACTGAACAAGAGATAAAGACGTGGCAGGTTGTTTCAGGCTGGTGGTGAGACATGAAGAATATAAAAGAAAGGACCATAATCTCTGGGACTAACTAGGATGTAAAAAAACCTCGCTTATAAGCTGCAGGCTTTTAAAATTAATGAACACCTTTCTGTTTTCCCATTCACTCTGAATAATATCCCAGCAATATCATAACACCCCTACCATTTGTCCGAGAACACAAACCGCATGCAAATATATCATTAAAAAAAGAAGGTGGAGCTTAGAAAGAAAGAGTCGCAGTAGGCTGAAGATTCTCATTTCCATATCCTGGCCCTTTAAGTGGTAAAAAAAATTTTTTTCCAGGGCCTCAGGATTATGGAAGAAAAGAAAAACAGCTGATTATATATTCAGCACTAATAATGCTCCCCCTTCCACCATCACCGTATCCCCCAGCAATGAAGGGGAGCACAAAGGAGAAGGTGTTAAAAGAAAAACAACAATACTGAAAGAGTGAGAGTGGAAAAATAAGGACTAGTGAGAGAGAATAAAAAGTAAAGAGGAGGATTCAGGAGGGAGGAGTTTGACAGATGGTTGGGCTTACTTCATGTTAATGAGCACCCAGAGATGGTGGATGCATATGGTTTGTTTGTATCCTCTGCTTTATTCATGCCAGTTACATCATTTGCACTGGGAACAAGGTTAGATACTCATATCAGTGCACATGGGTGAGACCTGTTATGTAGGACTTTCTGCTATGAATACACCGATATTAAAAATCTGCAAAATACTGATAAGATGATATTTTCATGCTATGGCTGATATTAAAAGCTACACTCTTTTGTCGATATTAATTAAAAAAGAATTAATTAATAGAGATTGTCTAAGAATTGTAGTGAATTTGCTTCGGCGAAATAGTGTCGTGATGGGTATTTGCGTCACCAATGTCGTTATGATATTTGGATCACGTGTTACTTAAGGTGTGGTTATGAGTACATCACATAAGAAAGATTGGTGGGATCTCTTACTTGTAGAACCTCTTTCTGTATCATCAACACAAGGAAGACACAAGTGTAATCAAATAGATTTTATTAACAAAAGATAAACAAGAGTAATCAACAACTACTAAATGAATACCATAAATGAAATGGGAATAAAGTGCATAAGATGCATAAAATGCAAGTGATTATGTTGGGTGTTGCTATGTCAGAGCTACATTATCTGGATGGATAAACTGTTGCTACTCTGAAACAAATAAGGTGAAGAACCTAATTATGTATCAAACAAATAAATGAATCATTTGTTATCAACTGACATCAGCTATATAACATCTAATGTAAATTAGAATTTCATATACTGGTAATACACAACAATGCCAAGGTCTCTGGAAGAGGTTTGGATAAGTGATATTTACGCAGGCGTGGGACACGCAGATGTGGCCCTGGAGTAGGTGCAGAAGGTCCTTGCCTGGAACATGCAATCAAAAGTGCCTTGAAATTAAGGTTTGCTCTCCGGAGCTTAACCTTGTTGCAAATGTCTGTGTCTTCTGTCTCTCTAGGATGGAGACCCAGGACGTGCTGTATCTGTTGTTGTCTCGCTGGACGAAGATTTCAAACGTAGAATATCTCTCTCCTCACAGGCTGGAGGCTCAGAACGTGATCATATCTGTTGCTGCCTCACAAGCTGGAGACTCGGGACTTTGTATCTGTTATTGCCTCTTCCCGCATGGGCCAGAGGCTCAGAATGTTGATGTTTCTGTCTCTTGGGATGGGAGACTCAGAACGAGAGTATCTGCTAGTTTCTCACCCTTGCAGGCCGGAGACTCAGAATGGTGTATCTGCTATTGTCTCACCCTTGAGGGGCTCAGACTCAGACCTTGTTGATCTGTTAGTATCCCTTCCTTTTTGGGACTCAGACTCGGAACAAGGAGTGTCAATTGGGAAGGTGCCTTTATCTCTTTCCGATGAGGAGGAGATTGCAATATGACACTTCTCCATTTCCAGGCTGTGATTGGCTGTTTCCATCAGAGTGGGGGAACACGGTGTCGCTCTCCACCGGAACTTATTTGCATAGTCCAAACACACATTTAGAAAAGTGTCACTAAAGTTTTACCGGTGCATTTTTCACTTACCAAACCACAACCAGAATACATTTGTTACAAACACATTAAGTCCAAACGTGATGGAAGAAAATTTTACTTTCATGCATGCATTCATTTGTCCATTTAACAGCTGAGTTTGTGTAAGATGTTGCACTACACATCGCTGTCACTGAGAATACTTATTTCTCTAAATAAGTATGAGATGTGTGTGTTGTGGTTTGCATCAGTATAAGGTTTGAGAACATAGTTATGAATGGATTTGGATGGATCTCCGTGATCTTTTTTTTTTTCACCCACCGCTACATCGTGCGGTCCTAAGGAATTTTTATGGTGGTCACAAGCCAAAATCTTAGGAATCAGTCTGTTGGTGGGTGAAGGGCAGAAACTGCATTCTGACCAATGAGAAGGCCTGTCCTTGCTGGGCTTTGTACCAAAGGTCTTCTTGCCCTCTAAGAGGTGTCTGGCTGTTGTCCTATCATCTTTATCTGATGCCGTTGGATAGTTTGCTTGTTAGTCCACCAAGATCCAATCAAAATGTAGCAGACCTTTGTCCACTATTGTGGTCAGAGAGGGGCCCCGCCATAAACTGGGCCCCTGGAATGTGCTGTCCACTACAGAATTATTGTAGACAAAATAGTATAATTTAATTTATTAAATGTATTAGTTAATTAACAATGAATGATTTATAAATAATAATATTTAATAAAAACTGAAATATTTTAGTGTATATAGTTTTACATTTTTATTTAAAAATTAAAACACTAAATTATTTTACTGTATACTGTCTGAATAATTAAAAATAAATGAAAGACTACATTATAATTTTTTTAATATCAGCTGATAACTGATATGGTACCAATGTATTGTGTATCCCTGCTTTCTGCCATTTAATTAACCATTCTCAGGTTAAAAGTCTTTCTCTCTCTCTTCTAATCTCTTCTCCTAGTACTATGACCATCTATGGAGTGACCCAGGATGATGAGGCCATATATCAGTGTATTGCAGAGAACAGTGCTGGCTCCACACAGGCCAGTGCCCGTCTGACTGTGCTGTGGGCTGATGGGTTGCCGGGTGTGCCCACGGGCATACGTGCAGAAGTCCTTTCTCCAACCTCCATTCAGGTGTCCTGGAACGAGCCCACCCAAAACACTCAGGACATAATTGGATATGTGTTGCATATCCGCAAGACTGCTGGTAGGAAAACTGCTTATGAACCTAAACACACGCACAAGCATGCAAGAATCAAATCAAATCTAATTTACTCAGCTTTTCTTCAACATTGAATGTAAAACACTCCTCAGCAAATCAATACTTTATTTAAAGTGTAAATGTAGATTTCCACAGATGTTATGAAATACATATTTTATTCAGTCTTCACTCCAGGCTCTCTCATTATGGAAATCATTGAGATTTAGAGTCGATAGCAAATCACTGCTTTTTTCCCGTTGCCATCAGCTGGAGTGGAAATGTAGCATGATGGAAAGAGACACGTTTATGTGTGCCGTTATAATTGAGCTAAAGCAGTTTTTTGTGGTTTTCTCTCTGTCAGAGTGTACATGACACAATGTGCAATCTAATGTTTAAAGGATTAAATGCATGTTAAGAGCATGAGGCCAAGGCCAATGGTAGTCTGATTAACATGCATACATGTTTGACGAAGCTGAGCTACAATGGCATTATCTTTGTTAGATTGTAACCCTGAAGTAATTGTGATATTGTAAAATGCATTTTAAAATAGCTGTTTTAGTCCAAATGAAATCAAACCTCTAAGCGTACTTGTTGGTAAAGAGAGAAGCCTGAAGCCTTTTCCTGAAAGCTCAGCACGAGGATGGATGTGTATTCACATATCAGTCCCTCTCTCCTGGGAAGCTTTAAAATTACATGTTGATGTTTATCTGTGCTGGAGCAAATACAGCTGATCTAAGACCTATGCTGAAGTGCTCTTAAGTGTTCTCTGCTGCGCTTTTTCCTTTTCTCTCTCATTCTCTCGCTGTAGTGTTATTATTACTATTAGCCACAGCAGTTTAGATTTCTGATTTGTCTGTAGCATCTCTCATCAGCTGGAAGCCTCACTTTCCTACAGCGTGGTGAGATATGTTTTGGAGTGTGAGCCATTTATAATGTATATGATCACTTACAACAATTTGGCATGAATAAATAATGAGGAAATATAACATTTACTCCGTCCATAAATGTGACTTAGAGAGCTGCCAACATTAAGAGCTGGGCAATTGTTAATCCTTAATTTTACTTTCACACTCTTTCTCCATTTTTCTCCATTTGTTCTTCTCTCTCATACCATTTTTGGGTGTTTAATGATGGTCTCACATGGTTTCTCTCTTTCCTTCTTTCAACCTTCACTTTCCCACCAGACCCAGTGGAGATGGAGTACCAGGAGGCTGTGAGTAAAATGACCCTGCAGCAGGTAATCGGAGATCTGGAGCCTTCCGCCAGCTACAGCTTCTATGTGAAGGCTTACACGTCCCGCGGAGCCAGCAAAGCCTCTGAGACGGCTGTGGAGAGCACACTGGGAGAAGGTATAAAAACATATTTAAACAATCATGCAAACACAGGCTTCTTTTTAATGCATAATTGTATATTCCCAGTTGTTTTAAGTTGTTAATTGTGCCGGCAGTAATTAACTGGAAAAACACATTCTCTCTTTTTGGCACAGCATAGTCTTTAATTCAAGGTTGTTCAGGGTAAAGTTCCCATTCAGTCAGTCACGTTCTACGTTACGTCAGTGACTGACGAATTGGGATCTCGCCCGAGAGCCCAATCACCTTCGAGTGTTAACTAAACAAGCCAATGACAGTTGGCGTGCGTGTTTCGCCACGCGCACCCCGCCCCGCAGCGCGGGTATAAAAGGAGAGCGCGTGCAAACGCACATCAGCTTTTCGCTTCGGAGCCGAGCCTTCTACAGGACGAATCTCCGCGAGTGTTCGAGAGAAACAGCTGGCGTTGGTGTGACGGCGTATCAGCGGGGGTTGCCATTCAGGCTGCTGAAATCTCGGCGGGCTGCAGCTTTCATTCTGTGGTCTTGCCCTGTTGTATACTCTCTTGCTGATGAAATGCATTCCGCCTGATCCTTTGTGTTTGCAATGCCTACAGTCCCTGCTCCACCAGCCTTGTTCACGAAGGTGATTAATTCGACAGTGGTTCAGGCCACATGGGAACCCTCCACTAAGATGGGCCAACAGGAAGGATTCAATCTCTACTACCGTAAGGTTCCTGTCCCCATCTTCACTGGACCCCTTACCTTCCCACGTAATGTGACCCAGTACAACATCACTCAGCTGGGTGAGTCTGGCCATAGTGGCCTTTATTCCTAAAAAATATGAGCAGAATGTATTTCTGTGTAAATAACACAATCAAAAATTCTAATGGCATGTTCTTATATATTTTTGTTACGTTCAATGCAGTGAGACATTAATGAATTCTATTTACATAGAAATTAATAATGTTATGCTTGTCTTATCAAGACCCAATATTGATTTATTGTTGTTGTTGCTGTTGTTTAACATTTAGTCTTATATAAGCATGTGGTTTACAGCAAAACACAATTAATACATATTATTATTTAAAAAAATCGTAAGGTCAGTTGTTGTTGTTTGTTATTATTATTTGTATAGTAATAAAAAAAATAATAATAATACAAATTCATAATTATTATTATTATTATTAATAAACAAAAAACTTTATTAAAAATTATTAAACATTTATCCTGATTTGCTTTATAGCCAAGTTAACATAGATTAATATATTATTATATTATTAATGCATATATTAATACATATTATTACAATAAAAACATATCAGCTAATAGAAATCAATTTGCCATTGAGGTTTTATTTTTTTATTTTTTTTTTAGTATTCCAAAACTCTTTTGTCCTCTGTTTCGACAGATCCCTCTTTTGTGTATGAAATTAAGATTCTGGCTTTTAACCAGCATGGAGAGGGCAATGCCACCCTGCGCTTTGTGTCGCTCAAGGAGACAGTGGAAAAATCAGGTGCCTGATGCAACACACTGGTTCACTCCCACACATGCAAGCATAATAACTCACTCACACTGACTATATATGTGTGTTTTCTGTTCCTGCAGTGCTAAATACCCCTTGCAACTGTGTAAAAGATGAACAGAATAAAAGCTCCACCACAGGCATCATCATCGGCATCCATATTGGAGTCACTTGCATCATTTTCTGTGTCCTTTTCCTCATGTTTAGCTACAGGGGCAGGTGAGGAATCAATTCTGACCATGTGTGGTATCATTTTATAGTGAATGCAGTCGCAGTGAGCATGGGCGGAAAAGAGTTTTACTTTAAGTAAAGGTCAAAATGTTTCTTTGGATGCAGAGTTAAATGTTTTTTTTCTTGCAGGTTGATGATGTGTAAAACCGTGCAGGCCACCCGACAGGCGGGCCGTAACCCAGCAGCAGGAGTCGTGCTCGAATCCTCCTCTTCCTCACAGGGGGCTCTGGCCCTCAACAGCCCCCACAGGTTAAGCTCAGACGGGAATGGAGGAACCCACACTGCAAAGAGCTGCACCGACTCCAACGAGATGGAGAGACTCTTCTCAGGACCATCCCACTTCTCCCATCCACCTGACACCACCCACACAGTGAGCCTTGGGAGAAATGCATACATTTATAGATATGTGGATTGCATGGTTATAGTTCTTCTCGGAGAACAACTTATGAGTGCATGTAAAAGTGGAATGGAAAGAGATGCATTTGCCTAAGTGTATTGAAAGGGACCAAAGTAAAACCCTATGAGCTCTGATGAGATTCCTTGACCTCACAATAACTGAAAAGTACTGTGGTGTTTGGTAATGTGATTTTTTTACCATGTATTTGTGTGTGCTTCTTTTCAGATTGAGAGCTCTTCGGTCTCTTGTCCGTTGAATGAAACCCAGATGTCCACACTTCCCCTTGATGACTTCAGCCTGATGGAGGAGTGTGAGGTGCAGTTCCGGCAGCATCCAGCAGAGGGCCAACAGGATGAAGACTGATGAAGAAATGAAGGCCAAGAATATCCACTACTCAGACTCCTGTCCAACTCAGGTCAACTGAAGTATTCATCTTTTTAGTTCTGTTTTTATCATGCAAAGAATATATTATTCGTAAGTTAAGTTCCCTTTGTGGGAATCACTGGACTGTAATGCCAGGGCCTCATGGTAGGTGAGGTTCTGCGATGGATATCTAATATTTCTCATTGGTAGGTGAACAAATACACTCTTGCAGTTACAGCTGGCAGCATACAGTGGAAGTCTCTAGTCACTAGTATCTATAACTGATTTTATTTGGCTTCTTCTGCACAACAGAGAAGTATTTTTCCTACTAAAACATATAATCGACTTGCTGCCTCCTCTTAACCTACCAATGATTTCAGAAGCCCATCCATCAGAGACCAAGACCTTCTTCCAGGGATTTCAAATTATTCTCAGGACTTTTTTTTTCACTGATATCAATGTTTTGTTTTGTTTTTTTAAGTAGGTTTTAGCCTTCATGAAGACTTTAGACTCGGCTATGTGAACCTTAGAATTTGCAACAAAAAACCTACCTCAGCTGGAATGAATGTCTTGTAGGAAGTCTTTGAGATCTGCATATTGCTGTCTGTTCTGTTTTTATACACGTCAAGCATTCAGTCAAAAGAGAAAAGTGTGCTTCTCTACCTCAGATTTCAAGGACTGCCGCTCTCCTGCTCGTTGAAGCAAAACAAGAAAAAAATCCAACATATAGCACTTCCAAATGTTGAAGTCAATGTTCTACCTCAAAATAACAATGTTGTTATTGTCGTTGTGGTTATTTTCACATATTGAAACATAGCCTCTTGTTTGTGAGATCCTGGCTTCACTATGTTAATGAATTGCTGTGTTTTGATATGTCAGTACCTCATGCCAGTTGACAGATGACATTGTTCTATGAATTCTGCTTGTAAAGATGTTTTGATAGTGTCCTTGTATTCACGTAGGATTTTTTTGGGTTCTATGTTTCCTGATCAGAGTATTTTTTATTTTAATCGTCGTCAACGCAGTAAAATGGAAAGACTTTTAAAGATAAACTGCACTGTTACTAATGTCTTCAGGATAAAAAAAAATACTGCTCTCAGATGAACTGTTGGAAGAAGAGAGGCCACCATACGCAACGCTGGATATAAGCATACAAATGATGTGTAGGTATTTGAATAGTTTGATTTCATGTGTTTTGCATGTCACAACATAACACAAAAGAACTGGAAAGATCGACAAGTGTGTAAAGTGTTCTTTACAGAAGTAAGCACATATGCTGTTTCTATGGGTGCTGATAGAAGTCAATTGTGATATAGATTAGATACGCATATCACGTGTTGTGATATTTCGTTAAGAATTGAAATGGACTTTGCCTGTGTTGTAATTACAGGACTTGTGATCAATTCCGAAACTCAAGCACCCTTAGATACTGTTGAGGCTGTTCAGATACTCTGCTGCATGTTAGGACATGAACGCCAAACTATGGAAGAACTGGGCATTCTAGAATTCTCCAGGAAGTGAACATTCCATTAGAAGCCAAAGCCACTGGAGATTCTCATGGCTTCTATGTGGAGTGCCATCATTTTTAGTTTTAATATCCCATGCCTCTCGTCCATGTTTTTAGTGCCACATTGATCAGGGAGCACAAAGTGCATCAGACATACGCACATAACTCGCACACATAACATCTGTTGGCATTAGACTCTCAGAATGCTGAGTAGAGGATGATGCCTGGGCTACCACTGGTCATCTCTTCAGATGTCTGGCCAGCTATTGAATCGTTTTCACTGTGTGCTCAGCCACCCAATCCAAGACCAGCTGTTTCTTTTAGTGGGGAGGGAGAGTTGAAAGTACCAGCAAAATGTTCTTTCTCCTCTGGTGTCCCATAGTACTGTGGTACATATATATATATATTTTTTAGTAACCTACCTCGACACAGCAGTCATGCTCTCAGGTCGCTCCTACTCTGATGGGGAGATTGTATTTTTTGTATAGTACACATGCATACATCCATATACACATCAGAGGAGAACATCTCCTTTAGAACCCTTTAGCAGATCAGTGCAGTGCATTAGCTTTTCATGCGCTTTGATTTTATTGAATGTATAGTGTTATTTTTTTCACATGTTATGTTTGCTTTATATGTTTGCTGGTTCAGGTGACTGGTCCATTGTTTTTTTTTCTTTCTTAATTTAAAAATGTAAACATAATCATCAGTGTGTGTAGATAATGAGTCAAATGTGCATATTTTCATAGCGCCCACAAATTCTGTAATTAACCTTTTTTTAAAGAAGTGGACGAAGTAAGCCTAGATAATCAAAAAAATTCTATTCATGTAAGGCATATTCCTTCAAATACTGGTTCTGGAAAAGAATTGCACAGTATATTACGGTGTAGAAAAGACTCCGACAATGTGCAGTATATTTATTGTACCGATTGCATTGTAGTATTGTCAATGGAGACTGTAGAAGCTTTTGTGTTGTCTGTATACAGATAAGTGCTCAATTCTTTGGCTGTGTTGAATAGAATTAATGGAAAAGAGTCTGAACAACTAAAGGAATGTGATATGCTGTGCTGTAGAACTTTGTCCCTAATAATGACACAATGTCTCTATGAAATATCTATTGTACAGTCTTTGTGCTCTTGGCATTCCTGTAATAAGACGAAATGGTTTCATCTGTTGTGTAATGCGATACAAGCAATTCTCAATGCTGTTACATTTCCAAAAGTCATCTGCAGTTTTGTTGCTTGTTTCCTGATAGATTAGGTCTTGTGAGGTTTGTAAACTGCTAGTGTGCAGATCGGTACAATTGAGTATTTTTAAAACCGTAATGAGCATCATCAAGCTTCAAGATTCCAGTGTGATCTCTAGACTCTCTCACAGAAAGCAGGTTTTGATTTGGTTGAATTAGGGTGGATGTTTGACCACAAACGGACAGCTGCTGTTTTCAGTTTATCAGATCATGTCGTTTTTATCTGTGCTACCTCAGACTGATGGCATGATCCCATCTCTTTTTCTGATGTAGAGATTCATCTTGAACTTTTTACGGAGGTATTTAGCCCTTTTCTGGTTTCAAATCAAGGGCCGTTTCACATGCGTTGAACCTGTGCTGATATTCCTCATGCTGAAAACGGTTACTGTGATAAAGCATTAGATCCACAGGCTTTCTGACGGCTCATAGTGCTTGACCTCGCTTTGTTTCCATTCAATATTTAGTATGGTTTCTGGCTCGAATCCATGAAAGAACAAAGAACATGTTACCAAAATGGCCCCTCGTCTCTAGAACCCACCTCGCACATGTACAGTATATACGCACACACGCGCAGTCACATCCCTGTAAAGAAAGACATGTTTGTGTCAGCATTAGTCCCATGTCCCAGATGTCCCCAGGGAGACTCAGGGAGGAGGCATTAACATGTAGCAGCCTCAGCTCCCGCCAGTGCTATGGCAACACCGACCTAATCACAGCAGCAGAAAGACGTTCAAACTTTGAATCTGTAAAACAAACAGCTTTTTGTAGAGGATAATATGTACCAGTTTCACTCTGTTAAGCCCATTTCAGGACCTGGGGTGACATGGGTGTGCACTTTTTGTTTTGGGTGAGGGGACCAATAGCAGCCCAACTGAGAGGAATTTATATGCTCGCTTTTACAGTTTCACTCACACAGAGGCTTTAAACTTGTGTATTTGAAGCAATCACAGCATGAGGTTTCTAGAAGCGACTGGGGATGTTACCATGTGAAAATCTGGTCCTGTGATGATGTCTGTTACTGTTAGTAAAATCTCAGTGCTGTACTGTTCATAAAAATAAATGGGAAATGTTTATAGTGATGCTCTTATAATGGAAGCAGAAAAACATAATTTTTTACAGCATAAATTATTTATCAAATACAATTTGCTAATTGAGCTCTTAATATTTCTACTTTTCTAGTAGAACCAATGGAATTACTTTAGATGGATGTTGAAGAATCCATTTAATGTGCTTTGCAGTTACTTCAAACTTTGCACATTGCGATAGTCTCAAGCTAACACAAGGTATGGTTATGCTTATGATACAGTGTTACACCTCCATATTTTAAATATTTATTCCCACTTGACTTTTATGCTTCCATAGTAAGTTTATTGCTGTATTGGTGTTTCCTGTTTGTTTTTATTTATTGTATGTGGTAATCGACAGCATGGAATATTCATAATTGTCATTGTGAAGTAAAAAAATAAATAAATCCTGTGCTGTTTCCACAGACTTGTAAAATTCCTAGTGCTAAAAATGAGTATTTTACAGATAAGATTAAGGCTAGTTGGCAAGCACAAATTGGATGGCACTCCTGCATTTCTGGATTTGATCCTCTTTTTAACCTCATCTCAGCTCATTTAAATATAAAGCAGTTTTGGTTATAGGACAGTGAATGTGAAGATGACTGTCACATCTGTAAAACTGTGTTCATGACTGAAACACTGAAAATGTCCTTAATATGGTGCTATTTCTGTCACTACTGCAAATCACACGTCGATGTTCTTTTTTCATGTTTAGCTTGTTCTTCTGTTTGGACATATACATCTCCTCTTCCACAAAAGAGTGAATTTCACCTTGCATTCACAACTGCACTGTAAAGTTCTGTGTTAAAGACCTGTGTAACACTTTGTGAAGACTTGACAGATTGATTTACTGTCAAAGTGTGTTTTGTTCATTAAGGGAACTGAAGGAAATTATGCATTAATGTCTCAGCGCAAACTGTATTTGTGTATAGCTATTTAACCACCCTCAGAGCTGCATATGATTATGGAAATGTAACATTCTTGCAGGGTTAGCACAGACTGTTCGAATGTGTGTCTCTGTAATTCACCATACAAACGTTTCATTCTGGAGCTCAGCAGGAAAACAGGCATGACAGCAATGCCTGGGGACAAACTCCAGCAAGCACGGGCTTTTGTGCTGCGTGTGACCCTTCGGCAAACCGTTTTGCCGTTCAGCCATTTCTCTTCACAGAAAGGGTGTCATTTTAGAGGAAATGAAGAGAGCACAAGAGATGCAGGTGTGAGATGTTCAGTTTTCACCATTCAGTTCTTCATGTAACTCACTCTCTGTAATTCAGGTCCGGGTGAGATTACTGTTTCCGCTGTGTTGGAAACACTGTTTCTACTAGTTTGTCTTCTCCAAATTTGATGTCTGTAACCCCCGCTGACCACAGACGGTCAGTGCTATGTATGTACATATGCATATATTTGTATGTGTATATGTATATTTATATAAAGAAAGAATACTAGACCGTTTTTAGTGGTTTGTATTGTTTTAGGGTTCATTGTGAAAGACTGTTTAAAGTCAATAACAATGATGACAATAAACTAGTTCTAGTTTTAAAAAAATGATTTGTTTCTTTGTCAATGAATCTTTCATCTTCCTGTATTTATTCACAGCCTAATTTTCCATAAGTGTTTTGGTGAATTTGTGCCTGTAAACATTACCATTCAATAGTTAGGGGTCAGTAAGATTATTATTATTATTATTGTTATTTTATGTTTATGAAAGCAGTCTCAGCAAGGCTGCATTTTCCATCAAAAAACAGTAATATTGTGAAATATTGCATATTTCAAAACAAACAGTATGTCATTTATTTGATGCTGAAGTAACATTTATTATAAATATTGAAAATATTGTGGCTTCTTAATGTTTTTGTGGAAACATACTTTTTTATGATTTTTTGATCAGTTTAATGCATCCTTGCTGAATAAAAGAAAAGGGAAAAAGTAGGACCTCATATGTTTGAAGTTGTGTATGTTTATATACAGTGTGTTTGCAAACGTGTGTGTCTGTATTTGGGTATCTGAATTTCCCTCGTCAGCTCTCTATAATCTCTGCTAATTGACTAATTTTAGCTGCAGTGTTCCGTATATTGCACATGGATTGATTGCACTGCATGAGGAAATGCATGAATTATTTACCCAGATACACAGGCATAAACATTTATCAGACTATAGTTCACAGCAATTGCAACTTTGTCATCCAATATCCCTAACTAAAACATCCAGTCATAAGGTATTTTGATTCGTTTATTTCTTCACAGTTTGGAAATGAATGTGCGATTCTTTAATGTTATGTTCGATCCTCCTGTGGGTGTGCCAGATTGCTGGAGTTAGCTTTATTTCCAATCATTGTTTTCTCCTGCAGAAGGATTCCAATCAGTATTCAAACCTGTGCAAACAATGATTTATTTGGGCTCTGATTTTCATGTACTTAGTCAATACCAGATTCATTGATGTTTTTGCTTTACTTCCTTTAAAAACAAACCTAAATTATGCGTTAAACTTAGAATTCTTTATTTGTTATAGTTATTTAGTGTTCTGTTTCTATTGATCTAATGGAGATAGCAGCAGAATGGATTATAACAGTGAACAGTGAAGTATAGGGGACAAACAATGGATGGTTAAGACAGAGAGTGGGAGACAAACTCTGAACTGAACACAGAAATCACTTCCTGTTCCAATTAATATTCCACACTGAATAACGTTTGATAGAAAATATAGCATGAATAACGTTTAACACTATTTAAGGCATGCCCTCAATAAATCTGTGACTGTCCTCGGTGCTCTTATATCTTCTCTTTTTTCCCTCTTTTTTGTGTGTGTGTGAGTGAGAGTGAAAGATGTATGTGTAATTATCTTTTTGCTGTAAATTCGAGAAAACTGAAGTTGTTTTCACAACTAGAATGTCTGTTCCTAAAGCGCAAACGCCCAGACTGCCCATATAAACCAGTGAAACCCAACACTGCTGCCCCCCTCCACTGGGCCCCTCTGACTCACAGCAGGCCCACTCCATGCCCACCTGATGCTTGCTTTCACCATTTCTTTCTTTCTATTTCATCCATTATTACTTATTTCATCGTTTTGTGATTTTTCATTCTTTGTTTTCTTTTGTACTTTCTTCCATCTTTTATTTTCCTTCCATTGTTTCATCCTTTTCTTATTTCTTCGTTTTGTGACATTTTTCTTTTGTACTTCCTTCCTTCCATCTTTCTTTCTCTCTCTCTCTCTTTCTTTCTCTCTTTCTCTCCTTCCATTGTTTCATCCTTTTCTTATTTCTTCGTTTTGTGACTTTTTCCTTCTTTGATTTCTTTTTCTTTTGTACTTTCTTCCATCTTTTATTTTTCTTCCTTCCTTCCTTTCTTTTAATTCTGTTACATCCTTTTCTTATTTCTTCGTTTTGAGATTTTTTTCATTCTTTGTTTACTTTGTTTTCTGTTCTACTTTCTTCCATCTTTTATTTCTCTTTTTCTTTCTTTCTTTCTTTCTTTCTTTCTTTCTTTCTTTTGTACTGTTTCATCCTTTATTTGACCATTTCTTTCTTCGTTATTTGTTTCTATCTTCCTTTCATTCTTTCATAATTTCTTTTTTGTCATTTCTTTCTTTTATAATTTATTTTTCTGTCATCTCTTGATTTTATAATTTATTTTTCTGTCATTTCTCCTTTCTTTCTTTCTTTCATAATTTCTTTAGTCACTTCTTTATTTATTTTATCATATTTTCTTTCATTACTTCTTTTGCCATTTCTTTTTCCTTTCTCTTTCTCTCTTTCTTTCTTTCTTTCTTTCTCTCCTCTTCAGCTTCCAGATCTCTCAGCCGTAACATGGCTCCCAGGTGGGTGGGGAGGCAAAACATCCTCCTAACATGTTGCTAATAATCAGAATCAGCCAGGCGGTTCCTGCTGCTTTGCTCTGATAGTGAGTGTTGTCAGTATATGTGAAGGCATCTTTGTGTTTGGTTGCACTCGAAAACATGAGGATGTCAATTTGGGACACACAGTGTACCAAATTCCATGTGAAAATGTCGTGGCGTGTGCTCCCATTTTAGTCAGTGGTTGCTGCCCTCTGTGTTGAAGAGACCTTTAAGCTTGCACTTGTTTTGGGTGAGTCATTTGTATTTATATGTGCATGTAGCCTACATTAGTACTGCACAGTAGGATGTGATGCAACACCTATACATTAGCAAAAGGAGCATTCAGACGAGAATATAAAGGAAGTGAAGAATGAGTCCAGGGAGTTGCTTTGGGCCACTCCAGAAATACTATTATATATATTTGCCAGAAATAAATCCACTGACCTTTATTGCGGCTGTGAGAGTGTCTTACACGAGCAGAGATATAGAGTGCTGATTCCACAGAGATCCACGTGTCCACACACGCTCACACACACACACACAGTGTGATCAAATCCCAGCACATAAACACAGTGTAAACCCGTGCACTTCTCGACTCTGTTAGCCCCTCAGGAGAGGACAAGGAGTAGAGATGAGGTGGGGGAGGAAAAGACCCTCCCCTGGGCACCTGACAGCAGTTGTGTGTGAAACAGGACACTGAAAAAGAGAGAAATTATAAAGCCAAATTCATTGGCATTCATACAGTATCTACAGATGTGAAAATCCACGTAAAAGAGACCAGTCTGTGGCAGAACAGATAACCGAGTCTACAAAGAAATGTGTGAGAGGTGTAGCTGTGGAGAAAGTCCAGTTTAAGACCAAGGAGTAAAAAGTTGCCTTCACAGTAATACAGTAATACTTATTTATTTAGTCTTTATTGGAGTGTCAGTAATATTTTTCCAATTAATTCCTGCAGGGCTAATCATACTCCTTTGTATGCAAGTCAAATTGCTTTTCCTGGCCTCTGTTCCTCTTGTACAGAGAATGAAGGTTTTGCTGCAGTGTGGAGCACATCAATGGAAAGCTGTAGAAGAATACTGCAGGGATGCAGTGGGAAAAAAGAAGAAAAAAAAACAAAAGCAAATAGCGTGAGAAAGGTGGAAAAAACAGCAAATCCAGCTCCACTGTGTATACCTTCATATCAATACGGATACACAAAATGCTGAATGAACTCCCAGAGTGCATCTGCCCGGCTCCTTTCCCTTTCTACCACACCATGTCCAGCTGTTACTCTCACTCTGTTTATATCACCAGAGAGGAGGTGACCTCCTTCAACCAGAAAAACCCACAGTCCCTCCTGAGAGTTCACCACTGCCACATACTGTCTGAAGAACTATCTCTGTCTGTGAGAGTGTGCGCCTGTTGCCAGCAATGCTCCAATGGACATCACAAACAAAAGTTGTACGTTTTTATATATTGTATCTCTAATAAAAGTAACCTATATTATAATTTTTTTATATTTTATTGTGTTATATTATATTATTATTAAAATATTATATAATAAACCAGCCTGAAAAGTCATACTTGTTTTATTTAGTGGGCCTTTTCTGCTATGCTCTTACTATATTTTAACAACTGTCTCACTTGTGTCTAGATTAATTTTTCCCGAGGAATCTGAAGTTGATACTTAAATGGCACGTGACTGACCATCAGCATTAAGTGCCCTGGGAAATGAAAGAGCAGCCCTTCCTCTGAGTAGCTAGCATGCGTGCCACTTAGGTTGTTTATTAAAAACATATGTTTTCTGAATGTACACTGTAACACATCAGTATGCGTTAAATGGCTGCAGTTTATGTAAATATGTAGCACTGATTTTGAAACAAGGGCTTTGGAAATGTTTAGTGAAGCTGATGGTAATGTTCACAGTAAACACTGGTGACCTAGATAGGGTTAAAATAGGTTAGAAAGATTCACGTCCCCTGTGTTGTTCTGCATGATAGATACAAAGAAGCAATGTTTCTCATGTCAAACGCCAACGTTTGCCTGTAAATTAAACAAAAAACAATGCAGGAAGGTTGAGGGAGGTATAAATAGATGTTGATGTTTCTACAAATTCAAAGACCATGTGTCTTTTGATTTTTTCTTTTTACATTATGTTTGACATACCTGAACTTCCTTCAAGTAATAGACAAAGAATTATATTCCCGGGTACATGAAAATCAAGCACAGATCCACAAGAACAAAAAAAGCTTTCCAATAATGCTTTGCACAACAGAACTGAAATGGTGAGGAAAAGAAAGAGAGAGCATTATGAAGAAGAATGAAAAACTGTTCAGAATTTATGGATATTCTCTTTATTTTTGTAACCAGGTCCTTGATTCCTCCACTGGGATGCAAAGCTACACAAATCTACATAAGAGTCACCTGGAGAGAGCATCTGTTTCCTGAAAAACAGCTTCACTGTGATGAGAACTGGGGTTCCCAGGAGAGCACAACGATGAGATGTCTCTTCAAACTGCTCACACACAAGTTAGAAAGGTAGAAAAATCTCCTGAAAAACCCTCTGATCTCCAAATTATTGCTTTTCTTTTTCTCTTCATCCCTTTAATTAGATCTCTGTCCAATGCATTTACCTGTAGTGCCTGCCTCAGATGATCATGAGCATTCATAGATTATCTAATGCATGTTGTGCACAACAATGGCAGGAGCATCCTCACCTGATTGGCTGGCAGATATACAATACCTTATAGGAAACAAAGTTGTATACACGTTTAAGGCTGTTACAAAGAGCCATTTATAAGAACATCTATTTACTATTTTGTCTTAAGACTTGTGCCATCTTTGAAAGATGTTCAAGATTTTTATTTTTATTTCAATTTAATTGCACTTTTTTGTTGATATTTTATAGCAAGTGAAGAGTTTTGTGTGAGATGCTTTGTCACCTGCAAGTAAATAAAATTCCTGTGTATTCTATTTTGTTTAAAAATTTAAATAATCATTTTAAGGCAGGGAAGGCAAGCTATTTTGATTTAAAGATACAAGGGCACATGAATTAAAAAAAAGGTAGAAAAATCTCCTGAAAAACCCTCTGATCTCCAAATTCTTGCTTTTCTTTTTCTCTTCATCCCTTTAATTAGATCTCTGCCCAATGCATTTACCTGTAGTGCCTGCCTCAGATGAGGTCGCAGACCATTCATAGATTATCTAATGCATGTTGTGCACAACAATGGCAGGAGCATCCTCACCTGATTGGCTGGCAGATATACAATACCTTATAGGAAACAAAGTTGTATACACGTTTAAGGCTGTTACAAAGAGCCATTTATAAGAACATCTATTTACTATTTTGTCTTAAGACTTGTGCCATCTTTGAAAGATGTTCAAGATTTTTATTTTTATTTCAATTTAATTGCACTTTTTTGTTGATATTTTATAGCAAGTGAAGAGTTTTGTGTGAGATGCTTTGTCACCTGCAAGTAAATAAAATTCCTGTGTATTCTATTTTGTTTAAAAATTTAAATAATCATTTTAAGGCAGGGAAGGCAAGCTATTTTGCCTGTCTTTTGTATTTACATTTTAACCCACATCTCCAGAATAAACAACTGTGCACTTTAGGTCTTCTTACATGTGTTACAGAAGCACCTCACTTTGTCACTCACTCAAAAGTGTGTTAGCAAACTCACCAGCACTTATATGTAATGAATTTACTTAATCCTGATGTTAAAAGGATGTGACTCATGTATCTATAATTAAACTCATCTAGCCCGCTGGAAATATGAATCTGGGAACAGGAAGTTCCATAATAATTCCAATTTGTCCTTTATTCATCAGGTGAAGACATTTCTAAATAGAGTCCTGTTGTTTTGATCCATGGGTATTTGAAGCAAAATTCAATATCTTACAGTAGATTTAGTTTGATGCTGCAAAAACATGACCATGAGAAAGAAAGATAAAAAGGTGCAAGGATAGAGAGACGCATCCTCACCTGATTGGCTGGCAGATATACAATACCTTATAGGAAACAAAGTTGTATACACGTTTAAGGCTGTTACAAAGAGCCATTTATAAGAACATCTATTTACTATTTTGTCTTAAGACTTGTGCCATCTTTGAAAGATGTTCAAGATTTTTATTTTTATTTCAATTTAATTGCACTTTTTTGTTGATATTTTATAGCAAGTGAAGAGTTTTGTGTGAGATGCTTTGTCACCTGCAAGTAAATAAAATTCCTGTGTATTCTATTTTGTTTAAAAATTTAAATAATCATTTTAAGGCAGGGAAGGCAAGCTATTTTGATTTAAAGATACAAGGGCACATGAATTAAAAAATTCATGGATAAATTATTTATAATAAACACTGCAGTATCCATTAAAGCAAATAAATAATCATCAGTTTTGATTTTATGGTGACTTAAATGGTTTAATAAGCTTAAGCATAACTCAAGAATAAGGATTATTTTCTGCTGGTTCCAGTTTTTGCTTGCCCTGCATGTTTTCACTGTACTCACTACAAAAGAAAAACACATTTTTATTTTTAGCAATGCATTTTTACATTTATATTAAAAAATGTTAAGCCTTCTTTACAAAAGGTTTTTAGCCTCTTTTTTTCTTTACAAAAAGAGCATTTCCAACAAGCTGGAAACACTACAGCTATAATGTGGAAAACCATGAAATGTGGATCAGACTTTTTGTTGATACTCAAATGTCTGCGAGACTAACAGACTCTGCATATTGACCCTGTGTCATATATAAGCAGACTGAGTGCTAAAATTGGGTGGGCATCCCTCTAAGGGGCCCCGTCACTAGTTTAAGAGCTGAGGCCTCGGTACAGACTCCAGAGGTCAAGTTGAAGAAGAGAGGGATATGATTGTTTGCCCAGCTGTCTGCTGAATTTGAGAAAGACGTGTGATAAGTGCTGGATTTTGTGGGAGTAGCTATGACCTTCTTCATGAAGCAAAACGAAGGCTGAACAAAGGATTCCTCTTACATCATGCATCGGAGGGGGTTTATGTGTGAGAGAAAAAGAGAGGAGGACACTGTCAGCCTCCCTCATACAGGATGAGATGGGGCGGTGTGGTATTGTTTTCACATGCAGCAGGTCTCCATCTCTCTTCTCATCCTCTTCTCGTCCATGTCCTCAGTCGTTGTCTCCTCTCCTCTTATGCCATTCTCATCTATAGACAAACTAATCCTCTCAAAGCCTTGCCGTCCCACAGGAATGGCATTCCTCCTTGTCTTTGCCTGCAAATCCCTCCTGTCTTTTGTATTTACATTTTAACCCACATCTCCAGAATAAACAACTGTGCACTTTAGGTCTTCTTACATGTGTTACAGAAGCACCTCACTTTGTCACTCACTCAAAAGTGTGTTAGCAAACTCACCAGCACTTATATGTAATGAATTTACTTAATCCTGATGTTAAAAGGATGTGACTCATGTATCTATAATTAAACTCATCTAGCCCACTGGAAATATGAATCTGGGAACAGGAAGTTCCATAATAATTCCAATTTGTCCTTTATTCATCAGGTGAAGACATTTCTAAATAGAGTCCTGTTGTTTTGATCCATGGGTATTTGAAGCAAAATTCAATATCTTACAGTAGATTTAGTTTGATGCTGCAAAAACATGACCATGAGAAAGAAAGATAAAAAGGTGCAAGGATAGAGAGACAGAGAGCAAGAGGAGGCTTTTGCCAAAGTATATAAGTCCCGCACAAAGAGACTTGTGGTTGGTCAATCCCTGGATTTCTGTATGAATCTAGGGAGGATTTATTGCACCACATTGCATCATCCTCTATGGTAGTTGTTTTATGGCTGCTGCTTTTATGCAGAAATACTGTAAAATTTCTCAACAAGGATCTCTTGTATGAGTATCTATTCTCTACTGAGGTTCAAGATGTGATCATAAGGACATACATATCCAGAATAAACAACTGTGCACTTTAGGTCTTCTTACATGTGTTACAGAAGCACCTCACGTTGTCACTCACTCAAAAGTGTGTTAGCAAACTCACCAGCACTTATATGTAATGAATTTACTTAATCCTGATGTTAAAAGGATGTGACTCATGTATCTATAATTAAACTCATCTAGCCCACTGGAAATATGAATCTGGGAACAGGAAGTTCCATAATAATTCCAATTTGTCCTTTATTCATCAGGTGAAGACATTTCTAAATAGAGTCCTGTTGTTTTGATCCATGGGTATTTGAAGCAAAATTCAATATCTTACAGTAGATTTAGTTTGATGCTGCAAAAACATGACCATGAGAAAGAAAGATAAAAAGGTGCAAGGATAGAGAGACAGAGAGCGCGAGGAGGCTTTTGCCAAAGTATATAAGTCCCGCACAAAAAGACTTGTGGTTGGTCAATCCCTGGATTTCTGTATGAATCTAGGGAGGATTTATTGCACCACATTGCATCATCCTCTATGGTAGTTGTTTTATGGCTGCTGCTTTACTGTAAAATTTCTCAACAAGGATCTCTTGTATGAGTATCTATTCTCTACTGAGGTTCAAGATGTGATCATAAGGACAGTATGAGTAAATGTGTGACCTGGTTCCACCTGTCAATGATTCAGACTTTACATTAACATGCAGGTCAGTGGTGATTAACTCTTACAGGACTCGCCATGGTGGGTGAGTGGGCTGTAAAAGGCTGGAGGAAGAAGATCAGGTTTGGCTGTTAATCACTGAATCAATATGAAGTCTTTAAATAACTAGATCTTGACAGAGGAAAATAAAGGTTTATTGCTTTTTTGCTTTGATCAGTGAATCATGTTATATAGCATGGCTCCTCAACAGAGCATGTAAAATGTTTTTAGCATTATAACAGTCAATGCCATGAACACCTAGTCGGTGCATGTTCAGCCCAACATGTTCATGTCAAGCTGTTGTTTATTTATTTAGTTATTGTAGTTGTACTTACTTGTCAGGTCAATTGTCAATTACTTGTCAATTTTTTTTTTAGCTTTTGCTGAACAGAAAGTTACATCAATCTTGTTCTTAAAGAAAGATATCAAACTATTCAAAACAAAACAGTTATCTAAATCGTACTGCCACCTGCTGGCGAAAAGCAAAAACCTGTAGCCTACAACACAGCTATTTCCCACAATTTACATGACCTAGGTTTCTTTCCTCATCATACCTGCACCCATTAGCGTTTTCTCCCCTTGCTATGGTCTCTTATGGATTGCTCCTTTGGGGTTTTACATACAGAAGACACTTTTATCCAAAGCGACTTACAAATTAGTAAAAACACAAGCAATTTATCATTCAGGAGCCAACAATATCAGCAGTAGTTTAGAAGATAGAGCTAAAATGTTAATGTGGAAAAGTATAGAATTAAGAGTAAAACTTGTTCCACCATAGAAGAACAGTAAGAAATTTACTCAGTCTTCTGCATTTATTTTTTCAATATAAGTCATATTCAGGTCAAGTAAAGGTCGTTCATAATCATATGAGTCATATTCAGGTCATGTTAACATGGGTCTGCCACTGTCTCATTTGTTTCACCTCCTCTACTCCCTGTTTAATCTCAAATTCAGGCCATTGTGCCCAAGGTGTGTTTGAGACGGAGTGGGCACTGGGTTTATTTAGACATGCAGAGGAGCTCCAGGCTGCACTGGAAACCTGTCAACATCATTCAAGCCAGCAGTCACTCACTGTCCAGGGAGCCACAGCCTGGTGCTCTTCTGCACAACACAACACCTCAGTATCCTCTTCTCTTCTCTTCTCTTCTCTTCTCTTCTCTTCTCTTCTCTTCTCTTCTCTTCTCTTCTCTTCTCTTCTCTTCTTGTATCTTATCTTATCTTCTCTTCTCTTCTCTTCTCTTCTCGTATCTTCTCTTATCTTATCTTATCTTATCTTATCTTCTCTTCTCTTCTCTTCTCGTATCTTATCTTATCTTATTTTCTCTTCTCTTCTCTTCTCTTCGGTGCAAATTTAAGGAAGGGCATGAATAATGTATGAATTATTTCTTCTTGTTGTTTTCTAATGAAGAAAATAATTTAATATGAGTTAATTGTATATTAAGCGTTGAGAGAACTTACCAGTCAGAGGTACTGTTGAACCTTGACTTATTGCTATTAGTATTACATTTACTTTAGTCATTTAGCAGACACTTTTATCCAAAGCAACTTACAAATGAGGACAATAGAAGCAATCAAAACTAACAAAAGAGCAATAATATGCAAGTGCTATGACAAGTCTCGGTTAGCCTAACGTAGTACATGTAGCAAGGTGTTTTATAAAATAATTTTATATAATAATTAAAATAGAGAGTGCTAGAGTTAGAGGGTCAAAAAAAAGATGGAAGATGTGTGTTTTTAGCCTTTTCTTGAAGATGGATAAGGACTCAGCTGCTCGGATTGAGTTGGGCAGAGCATCCTCCGTGGGATGGCACAATAAAGTGTCGTTCACTTGTAGAACGCAAGCTTCTAGAGGGCACATAAGTCTGA
>NW_015505697.1:763759-765717 GCF_001515645.1 Sinocyclocheilus grahami
GAAGTGCCTCCTCTGGGCTGATGTGGACCGTGTGTATGTGACCGTTGGGATGGACAATGGACCAGCGCTTAGTGCACATTCCGTAGAATCATGCACTGCTCACAAACGGGAGACCGAGCTACTTTAAATACTACTGATATCATTCATTAAAAAAAAAAAAAAAAACACCGTGTGCTGCTGCAGGTGCAAGATCTGTTCGGATGTGAATAGTTGCTGCTGAATCACTAGTTTAGGTGCAAGAGCTACGCTGCTGAACTCCCTAGTGTCCTTGAAACATTCGAAGGAATGCTCTGGAAAGTTCTTTGTCTTTTGGAGCACATGCACTCCTGCCCCCATTACCCCCCTCCCTTCCTGCCCATCTTCCCAAAACAACACAATGGCAGTTTTGGACTACAGGAGTGTGTGTTAAGAGTTGAGTGTGTCTCATCTTGTTCCACCAAAGAACGAAATGTCACTTGAATGGTAGCAGTGCGCACCTGTTTTGTGTAACCGAAAACTGTCATTCCAGATACACATTTTTTCAGGAACGTGTTGCACAAACATTCCCCTCTAACCAAAATAAAGTTTGAATTGCATTTGCAAAGTGTGTCGTGTCTGTCTTTGTCTTCTTGTATAGTTGAACATTTAATTGATTCTTGAGTACTGGAATAAAAGGTTACAAAATTTGTATTTAGCAAGTAATTATTTTGGATTAATATAGCAAATGTGTTAAGACATTCACCTCTATTTGAGAGCAATCTCCTTTCGTTTTTACATTTCTTAAAATGTGTTTTGCTTACTACTCAGTACAGGTAAATTATGTCAATTATTATAGTAAAAAATTGTATCTCCAATGGGACAACAGGACATATCACTGATTTTCAGGTCAGTCTATTGAATTTTCAGTATGTTGAGTCAGAAAATCTAAAAACAAAATAAGTCATGTATTCAAAGTAGTAGCCATTTAGTTTTGCTGGTGTTTCTATCTACCTTCTTAAAATGAGGGAAATTGAATTATATTTAGTTTCGTAAAATTATTCTATACTATACTCACCAGAGCCTGTGTAACTACTAGCTTGGAAAGAGAGGTTTGAGAATCAGGAGGAACTTAAACCATACGAGATTTTCTAAATGTTTTCATAAATGTAAGTTCTGGTCGTGGCGTTAGTCCAGCATCGGCGCTTGGACTTTTCCCTGTTTGTATCACTGCGCAGTCTAAGTTTGTGGTACAGACATATTGTTACTTTCTGCAGTTAACATTGACATGCTCAGTAAGTAGCAACAAGTGACTTTCTGAATAAATCAACGATTCAATTTAGTTCTACTATTGAGTCAATCGCCTGTATTGAATTAATTCTTCACTTAAACGATTCTTTCAAAATAATTGTTTCTCAAAGATGCGCAGCGGTTAATTTGGTTGATTCGTTTGGAACTATTTTCTTTGGCGGAGCAATAATAGACAAAGTAACTGATCATATTTATTCTAACATGTTTTATTCAGTAAAAGCAATATCACGCGCAGCTGTGCTTTTGGTGTGAATGGCAACAAGGCTGTGATTACCAGCAAAGCAGATACATAAGATACCTATATAAGGCTATATGTATAGGCTATGGATTATTGAGGAATGGTGGTTTTAGGGTTGGTGAGGAATAGCCTAATGTCATGCCATAATTGTGACAGAATAACGAGAAAATTACACAAACTTATGTATTTGAATTAAGAATATTATATAAAATAAATGGTTTTAAACACCAATGGCAGATAAAATGTTGTCCCATATCTCAATCAGTGATTTCACTTTTCTCCAATTGTCAGATGAGGATCGATTGCTTCTGCATATCTAAACACTGACTCAATCTAACATTAATTTCCAGTGGTGTTGTTAAACCTGTGTAAGTGCAGCTACCTCAGTGTGTTATTTAGTGTTCTTGGGGGCTCAATAATAATCTTCTCAAAGGGGGTTAGAAGTGTCTACTGA
>NW_015505697.1:766310-766663 GCF_001515645.1 Sinocyclocheilus grahami
GGGATAATGAAACATAACAGGTGAACAGAATGAACGATGATTAACACAGAAGCAATGAAAAACAAGAAATTTACAAATTCCAGCTGATATATGCTTTAAACGCACAGGTCCTTAAGACACAACAAGTCCAACACAAACATAAATCTGAATATGAGATTGTATTTATATACAATATTATACAAATAACCTTTACTAACCTTCAGCTTATAATGCCTCAGAGTAAAAATGAAGTACAGTGAGATTTTTTTTCAGTAAGTATTTTATAAGCCGCTTTCTTCATTACTCACTAAAAAATGTTGGGTTAAAAATAACCCAACTATGGGTTAACATAGCACCTTCCCAACTGTGGGTTA
>NW_015505697.1:767411-767820 GCF_001515645.1 Sinocyclocheilus grahami
GACTTTAATGTCATCATGGGTGAAAAGGAAGGAAGAAAGAAAGGACATGTGAGTTGGTTGATTCAGTAAATTAGCTCAAATTAGTAAGGATAATCATATTTTCTGTCTACACTACGTTGACTGAGCTAAATATTTAATGCAGAACAGTGGTTCCCAAACTTGGGTACGTGAGGCGACAGAGGGAGGGAGGTGTGCGGGGTTTCGTGAACGAATTGTTCGCGAAAAACATTGATTCAACGATTAATTTATAAATACAGCCACGTGCTTAGTTACTGAATGAACAAATGACTCGATGACTCACGCATTAAGACAGTGACTTACCGCCACCTACTGGCCGTTTTACTATTTAAAAGAATCACTTTTCACCTTTTTTTATCATCATTGCATATTAATCTATTGAACTTTTTTT
>NW_015505697.1:769751-774470 GCF_001515645.1 Sinocyclocheilus grahami
GGAGTGAAGCGGGAACCATATTTAACCCAACAGTTGGGTTATAACTAAAAATAACCCAACGACGAAAAAAATTACCCAACAAATTTTAAGATAACCCAACACAGTGACCCAATATGTGAAACCCAATGGTTGGGTTAAAAAAAACAACCCAACGTTTTTTACTGTGTACTATTAGCCTATTGTACATTTCATAAACTGAATTTTCTCTTCACACCCTCTGGCATCGTTTTTAATGGAATTTCTTTGTCATTCCTAAAGGAGATATAAAAAGATATGTGATTAATGCTTGAAGTTTCATTTGTCAGCATGTAATGACATGTGACATATGAAAGAATCATAGATAATGCATTACCTGAACCTGTTGCAGTGCTTCAGTCCAAAAGCACTCAATTAAAAAGCGCCCATCCATAAAAAAAAGTGTCTCGCACGGCTCCGAGGGTGAACAAAGGTCTTCTGAAGCGAATCGATGTGTTTTGTAAGAAAAATATCCATATTCAAAACGTAATAATCACTTTAATCTAGCTTGCGCTCACTGTTGTACACTGGAAGCAGTTCGGGGGGAATGACGTAGGGTCGGCTTTGCACTTGCGCCGCTCAGAAGTTACGCACGCGGAGAGATCAAAACAAAACACCGGTCACTAATTAGAAGTACAAAACGAGGATTTGTAAAGAAGAATGTCGGAGGATTTCGATATGAGCCAAGATGAGACTGGTTTTCCTTTGCTAAAGTAAGGAAACTTTGCTTCCTTTGCTCCTGTAAACAAACTCGTGAGACTTGCATACTCTCACTGGCAAACGCACGGCACATACATCTTACATCATCCGCCCGGAACGGCTTGCACATATGACAGTTAGTGGAAGTGAGAGAAAAGTATTTATAACATTTTGAATATGTATATTTTGGATATTTTTCTTACAAAAATGCATCGATTCACTACAGTAGGCCTTTATTCACCCCCCAGAGCCATGTGAGGCTAGATTTATTTTGGATGGATGCACTTTATTGCACTTCTTTTGGACTGTTGAACATAAACTCCTGCCCACTGCCATTATAAAGCTTGGAAGAGCCAGGACAATTTTAAATATAACTCCAGTTTGAGTCGTCTGAAAGAAGAAAGTCATATACACCTGGGATGCCTTGAGGGTGAGTAAAGCATGAACTCATTTTCATTTTCGGGTGACCAATCCCTTTAAAGGTGAGTGATTGTGCAATTCAATCAACCGATTTGTTCGAAACACTGATTCATTCAGTAATGAAATTACTGTCTTTATGAGTGGGTCTGTCATTTATTCCACTGATTCATTTAAAACTGATTCATTCCAGAAGTAAACAAACACTAATGCGCGTTGCAAGGAGACTATTAGCGGTTACATGTGCTGTGGCTTCCTGTGGGACTATTTTCTTTGGTGCAGAGAAAAAAAGTAACTGGAAATATTATGTCTAAGCATCAATGTGTGTTCATCAATATTAACTTATTATTTATTGAACTGTTGTAAAAAAGCAATGTCACAGACACAGTCACATTCATTTTGAATTTCGAGTTATGTTGCTGGTTGACAATGTTGACATTGTGTACATTATGTCTCTCACTTACACACACATAAAGCATTATGCCACTAAATTTTGCTGTGTTCATATCAGCATCCCATGTGTGAGGTTATATTGGTGTAAAATATTTCAGGTATGTTTTTGCTTCATACCCAGCAGTCCCTGTAGATCAATAAGCCACTAATCTGTCACAACCCTGGGGAGAAATATGTGTGTGTGTTTATGTGTCTGAGGATGTAGCTGTATGTCCTTGTGCTGGATTGCACACTGTTGCAGCACATCTTAGTCTGATTTGCACTGCCTCCCCATGAGCTTTAATGAAAGGGCAAGGGAGACTTTTCCATCGTGTTTTTGTGGTTGTATGCACACCTTGATTTGTGTCTGTGTCACAGTGTTTACATGTAATGAAAAAGTCTTTGCTTTGTCCTTGTGCATTCAGATGGTGTGATTTGTACATACATGTGGAGGGTTGTGTGCATGTGTGTTTGAGGTCATGCTTGGAACAGGAATAAAAAACAGGAACTCATTTGACGAGACTGTTCAAAATCAAAACACACGTGATCATTACTCTACTCACTGATTGTCTCTGGCATAAATTGGATGAAAAGCAGAAATGAATTTCTGGAAAGGATGCAAAAAATCACTTTGTTTATCTCAGTGCTGTCACAAAGCACATCAAAAAAGCATCACAGAGCACCCCCTTAGATTTCACTGGGCTTTTTGAGTTCATATTCAAAGAATATCTCTAACAAAACAACTATGTACTCACTTCTTGGCAGTCATGCTCATGCAGTCAAAAACAAAAACATTCTTTAGTTAAAGAAGAAGTGTAATTCAAGTCAAGTCAAGTCACCTTTATTTATATAGTGCTTTATACAATACAGATTGTGTCAAAGCATCTTTACAGTGTTAAACAAGAAAATGCTAATTTGTCAATAATGCAAACAAAATTAAATTCTGCTGTAGAGCAGCTCTAAAAAGAGGACAATAGTAAACAGTCAATTTTCCAGTTAAAGTCAGTTCATTGTTGATTGAGTGATGTCATCGTCCAGCTCAGTTCAGATCTCTTCCAATAGTGTCTGTGGAAGTTGATAATATTGACAAAACATAAGTATCTCCAACTTAGCAAGCCAAAGGCTACAGTGGCAAGGAACCCAAACTCCATCAGTGACAGAATGGAAAAAAGAAAAGAAAAAAAAACCTTGGGAGAAACCAGGCTCAGTCGGGGAACCACATGGTGTGGTTTAATTCCAGGTGTAAACACAAGTCAGACAGAACAAAATACTCATCTGGTTCTCTTAGTCTTTGCAGAGGATTTGTGCCAATGGCCCACAAGGTCTTCACAAGGTCTTCGGCTAGTTGTCATGGTCTCCACTGACATTCATAGCTGTTGTAAATGTCTCTAGGTGCTGATCCAACATCTGGATCTGGGTGACTACAGTGACCATCTGATCTGGATATGGGCCCTAGTGGCTACGGTGACCTCAGAATAAGAATGAAACTGACTAATATTAGTAGATGTCATTCGTCTTGTGATGTAACAAGTACATCGGGTGTTATGGGAAGTGTTCACGGTTCCAGTTGACCTAATTAATGCAGCCTAACAATCCTTTAATGGATTTCATAAATTCATAAAGTCATTACTGCTGTGCTGTTGGGAAATGTCTGCACTTGTTTATGCTTTATTTTTCATTAATTTAGCCACTGTATTGAATAAATACCTGGGGTTGGGTTTGTTTTCTTCTGAAAGAGACAAAAAGTAAGCAGATCTAGCTGTTTTTCTGTAGGTAGAAGCACTTTCCCTCCATGCAATACAAAATGTCTCTAGTTTTGTTTTATTCCAGCTGTGCTCCATTTTCCAGGCTTATCTCTTTAGGGCACGAGTGTGCTAGTTTTACCCCGGTGTCTGACTGTTTTCCTTAATCTTCTTTAAGCATAAAGAAGCAACCGTGTCTAACTTGAAAAGAGAGAGTTCATGATATCTGTTACAATATCACGTTTTTCTGAACTATTACATATGCGGAGGAATTGAGACAATTCAGGAAGATTATTTAAAAACAGTGTTGGGCAGTAACTAGTTACCAGTGTTGTGCAAGTTACTTCCAAACTGTAATACATTATAGATTACTTGTTACTGTTATTTAAAAGTATCCTGTATTACTTTTGAGTTACTTTCACCAAAATAACTACAGAAGTAGAACTTAAGGTAACACTTTATTTTAGGGTCTCTTAACTAGTTGCTTATTAGCATGCATATTACTAGAATATTAGCCGTTTATTAGTAGTAATTAAGCACATATTAATGCCTTATTCTACATGACCTTATTCTACATCCCTAATCCTACCCAATACCTAAACTTAACAACTACCTTACTTTACCTTACTATTGAGGGAAAATTCATAGTTAATAGTGAATAAGTGTTCCCTATTCTAATCAGTATTCTAAGTGTTATCATACTTAACATTCTAAAATGACAAAATGTACTGCAGAGCATTTTACATCCAGTAGAGGGCGATATAGTGTAGCATAATGACTGTGGGATATCCAGGCTACTAACAATATAGCTTATAATTGGCAAAGTGAAGGCTCAAGACAGTGCAAGAAAAGATGACAGCCAGAATCACAAACGAGCCAAGTCTGTTAAAAGCATGGTAGATGTAAAGTGATTAACTGGCAATATCTGTGAATAGCTTGGGTCTATTCATATTAGACACAACAGGACTATATGTAAACTCTAATGCCATGACAAGATGCGCATACATCCATCTCGTGCATGTACGGTCTTCTGCCATCTTCACCCATTAGCTGCTTTTCCACTGGCCAGTCATCTGCACCCATTAGCTGCTTTTCCACTGGCCAGTGCGAGCCGGGCGGGGCTAATAGCCTCGGACCTCGAGCACAGAGGCCGAAATCATGCACTCTTGTACAACCTGCCCTAAACAAGCCTTCACTGGACTACGTCACACAATACAAAGTAACAATAGCGAGAGGGAGATGAATGAAATAAATCGCTAAACAAATATATCAGAAGCTGTCGTTTAGTCTTTATTTACAAACTTGGACACCACACGCGGCTATTGACTGACCACGAACAGGATATAGAAATTACTTGCTGCATTTTTGATTTGTTAATGTCTCGCGGTCTTGCTGTTTTTTTTTTTTTAACAAT
>NW_015505697.1:774667-842643 GCF_001515645.1 Sinocyclocheilus grahami
GTTGCACAAATTCGAACATCTGGGTTGTGCTGTTCTGTTGTAAATAAATCTTAACCAATGATTCCTAATTGCATCTACTTACGGAAGGCCAAATAAAGTGCTTTTGCTTTCATACTGAAACACACAGTGTCTCCCTGACATGGCTGCATCAACACGACTGCTGTTCCTGAAACCACACCTTCTTTCTTTGCGTGCACATTTGGGCGGCATTATGCTAATATTTCCACATAGTGACGTAGATATGTGGGGGCGTGTTAGAACGAGCCGTTTTAGGTAGGCATGGTTGACTCTTAACTTTTATAAAGAATATCTCTTTGGATTTGAGACTTTAGTCTTTGCAACTTTACAGATCTTCTTTATGCACCAAGAGCTTGTAACACTTCAAAGAGAAAGGAAAACTTGAAATCGCATCATATGACCCCTTTAATGTCTCGCGGTCTTGCTGTTTTTTTTTCTTTCTTTGACCAATTAAATTTTGGGCTAAAAGTGTGTTGTAACGTACAGAGTAAAATATTACTGAAAATTTATTAGTAATGCCTTTACTACTGCGTTACACGAAAAAGTAATCAGTTACTGTAATGCATTACTTTTGTAACGCGTTACTCCCAACACTGCTAGTTACTAGTAACTAGTCACAGTAATATTATTTTTGCAGTAACTAGTAGTGTAGTGTGGATTTGGTGAAAGAAAAGTAATGTAACTAGTAGTGTAACTAATTACTGTTGCCAGAAAGTAATAAGTAATAATATTACTAATTGAAATAGTCCAAAGTAATAATATAATATTACTTTCAAAAGTAATAATATTACTTTTGAAAGGAGTAATTAGTAATGAGTAATAAATAAAAAAATTTGAGTAACCATCCCAACACTGTTTACAAAGCAGTCTTTTGTGGTAGAAGTGATTTTTTTTTTACCATATATGTAACAAGGTGTTGAATTTGCAGCTTTAGCTAAATGGAGTATACACTAAACTAGATAATGATCTGAGATTTCATAGCTCTGCTGCAGAATTTAAATGCCATTAACATGAATTCCATGTGATAATATTAAATCTAAAGTATGATTATGACAATGAGTGAGTCCTGTCACGTGTTGTCTAACTCCAATAAAGTTTAAAATGTCTATAAATGCTCATCCCAATGCATCTTTTTCATTATGTACATGGATATTAAAATTGCCAACAAATGCCAAAGACTTTATCTGCAGCCAGCACTAACTGATAGAAAATCAGCAAATTCTTCGATAAAGTCTGTATAATGTCCTGGTGTCCTGCCAGTACAAATGTCAAAAGGGATTTATCATGGACACCTACACTAGATGATGTTATATAAATCACCATTACTTAAATTATATTTGAAATTAGAAAATATTACTATACACTGTAGCAACAGCTTGATCACTGCACTTTGATTAATAGACTGCATTCTCTAGTGGGCATTTATAGATTAGCTCTGGATTTGTTATCATCCTATCTTTATGATAGGAGTTTTTTGTGTCCATAGGAACTTACATGTCATACCCTGTTCCTCTGTCCTGTGGTGTGCCACAAGGTTCTGTTCTTGGCCCTCTGCTGTTTAGTCTGTATATGCTTCCTCTTGGCAAGATTATTAGTAGTTTTAAAATATCTTAACATTGTTATGCCGATGACATCCAATTATATATTTATTTTAGTCCTGATAGACTAGACAAACTGTCCCTTCTGCAGAATTGTTTGGCATCCATTAATAAATGGATGTCAGACAATTTTCTGCAACTAAATAATGATAAAACTGAGGTGATGATTATTGCCCCTGACAACATTACTTCTAAGATTAGGCAGTCTATTGGGGGTCTATCATCCTCTGATAGCAGTGACATAAGAAATCTGGGTGTCATTTTTGACAGGTCTATGTGTTTGAACAGTCATGTAAAATCTGTAGTTCATTCATGTTTTTTCCATCTTAGGAACATTGCTAAGATTAGATCTATGGTTTCAAAAAAAGAGATGGAGATGCTTGTTCATGCATTTATCTCTACACGGTTAGACTATTGCAATGTCCTGTACACTTGTTTGAACAAATCTTCTATGGATCGATTACAAGTTGTACAGAATGCGGCTGCAGTGCTTTTAACTAGGACCAGCAGGAGGTCGCACATCACTCCCATGCTTAAGGCCCTGCATTGTCTTCCCATTGGTTTTAGAGTGCATTTTAAAATTTTGGTCATTAATTATAGAGCACTGCATGGTCAGGCACCCTCTTATATCCAGGATCTATTACATGCACACTCCCCTGGCCAGTCTTTGAGGTCTTCTGGCCTAGACCTTTTAACTATTCCCAGAACACGTCTTAAGACAAGGGGTGACCGTGCTTTCAGTGTCGTGGCTCCAAGGCTTTGGAACTCTCTACCCTTATCATTGAGAACAATGGGTTCTATAGATTCTTTTAAAAAACATCAAAACATATCTTTTTGGACAAGCTTTTAACTAACAATATGGTCTGGAAGCAAATTTTTGTGATATTTGGTGGTATTTAACTTGTTTTGATTTAAATTTTATTATAAAGCACTTTGTGACTCCTTGTCTTTGAAAGGTGCTATATAAATAAAATGTACTTGCATCGTATGTGTGATGTATACTGTGGATCACTTTTCTTTACATCTCATCCTCAGCTCTTAGAGAAACAGTGAATTTGTAACATAACATCAAATAACTTCTCAATCCTAAGACATTTCACCTCTGATAAACTGCTGATATCTCCCACCTCTTAATTATTTTTATATTTGCATTTCAATAAGCATGGTGCCACGTGTTGCTGGGAGAATAATGTCTGTCAAAAGCTTTGCCATAAAGTGAAGCGAAGAAAGTATCTATCCATTTCAGAATCTCATTCCCTTCAATGGATGATAGTCACTATTGAACCCATATGTCATCATTAAGAACACTGAATTATCTGCAGGGTGTGGGTCTGAATAAATATGACCCCCTTAATTAACAGAACACTTCCACTCTGTTTTATGGTCAATCAATGTAGGAAAAAATAAGGAATCAATGCTAAGGTAACATTTGCAAGCATTAATTTAGACAAAAAAATAGTTTGAGAACTGTGTGTTAGCACATTTCACATAATAAAAAGGCTTGTTTTCAGTTTATTTTTAAATGTAATTTTTCTTACCCGTCTGGATTTATTTTTTTTTGTTAAGTATTAACCTCCCTAAATTATGTTAAATGTATGTGTAAAACAAGAAAAATATTATTTGCCAGTGGGCTTAGAAAGTCATTAAGAACACTGAATTATCTGCAGGGTGTGGGTCTGAATAAATATGACCCCCTTAAATTAACAGAACACTTCCACTCTGTTTTATGGTCAATCAATGTAGAAAAAAATAAGGAATCAATGCTAAGGTAACATTTGCAAGCATTAATTTAGACAAAAAAATAGTTTGAGAACTGTGTGTTAGCACATTTCACATAATAAAAAGGCTTGTTTTCAGTTTATTTTTAAATGTAATTTTTCTTACCCGTCTGGATTTATTTTTTTTTGTTAAGTATTAACCTCCCTAAATTATGTTAAATGTATGTGTAAAACAAGAAAAATATTATTTGCCAGTGGGCTTAGAAATTTAAACTTGAATAAAACTTAATTCACTATTCCATTCAAAACAAGCCATCATATCTTATCCACTGCTGCTTCTAAAGTAAATTAATGTATATTTGTACTGAAAATGAGATCAAAAATGCTGATTAGAAAATTTATTTTTAGGATAATGTTTTTTTTTGTTTTTGTTTTCGTTTGGTATTTTAAGCATAAACCTCCCAAAGTTATATTTAGGCATAAAATAAGAAACATACCATTTGCCACTGGGGCTATAGGAATTTAAACTTGAATTAAACAGTCCTAATATTTTTATGCACATCTGCTTCTAAAGTAAATGTATCTTTTTGTTCGCGATGCAGATATTATTACTGGAAAATGACATAAAAATATTGATTAGAATAATGATTTTTGCAGTGAAGTCCTTTAAAATCTGTGACAATGAATTAAACATTCCAAAGTAACTAATTTGCAGTAAAATTATATGAGGGATGTCAATAGCTCATTTCCTTTCCATTAGTTCCAGACTCAACTGAACACTCCCACATAGGACATGTAGACTTAATAAAATGTCATTGGTATGATTCACAGGCACGTGCCATGTTAATTGGAAAATACTTAAACAGAGTGAGGAAGATGAGGATAGTTGTTACAGAAGCAGAGGGAGGTGTGACAAAATTGTCATTGTTTTTTCTCAAGGGCAGTTCAGCTCCAGACTGTGCCTTCTTCCTCTACTTCCTGCTCTCTAGAGGAAGAATCAATGTCATTTTTCCCAGCATGCTCTGTGTCACCTGTGCTTTTCATCACATAACCGACAGAGGAATAAGACACTCCTCCAATCAATTCACCTTCTGCCCTCTATCTGAACGATTTTGACATAAATCAAAAGGCTGAGCAGTGCACACCCTTTGAGACACAACCACTCTGGTTTTCATTCTTCTGATAAGTTTATATTGTGCACACAGACTTTTAAAAAGAGAATGAAATGCAATTAAATAAAAATAATTCTTATTAGGCATATTATTAATATTATCCCATTAGACTAGAAACTGCTATTATTTAGAAACATCATACATAAGTACTTCATTTAGTACAGATATCAGTAGTACTGCGTTATTGTTTTTGTTTCTTTCCACAGTAATCTGCTGTGCTGTGGTGATAGACCTCCGTATCCAAAGGTCATATCATTAGTGTCCATGGCAGCAGACAGAGGGCCTGTAAAAACATGCCTCTACTCATGGAAAATCCATCATGATTAATAGATCATTACTGCGCAGTCGCAAGTTGTTCAGGGAATATAACCTTGTTGTGAGTGAGATCAGTTAGCATGCAGGACCAAGGCTACGAATTGATAATCTTAGTTCTGGCCTCTGAACCTGTAGTTACTGAAATGGCATTGTGATCAATTAGAAAAATAGAAAAGACAGCAACTAAATGGAGGAAAGTGGCATGTATTAATTATGTCCTCATTTTAGTGATGGTGTAATGATGGGATGGTCACTGGAGTTATTGAATATCCTTACATCTCATTACATCTCACTGCACTAGCACGTAGAAAGAAAGGAATAGATAGATAGAGAGAGAGAGAGACAGATAGATAGACAGACAGACAGACAGACAGATAGATAGATAGATAGATAGATAGATAGATAGATAGATAGATAGATAGATAGATAGATAGATAGATAGATAGATAGATAGATAGATAGATAGATAAAATGATGAGAGAGAGGGAGAAAAACAAAGCAAAGACCGTAAATGAGCTGTGAGAGAAGCGAGTAAACGCTGAGGTGTAAGTAGAATGATGCTGTGATCCTCTTAGAGGTCAAAGAATACAGTCAGAGCAGGTCAGAGGAGTTACTCAATCAACTCTATGTGTTGGGTCTACTTAAGGAGCTGAAGGACAAAATAAAAGACCTGAAGAAGTAATCTCATAGATAATGGACTCCTGTTGGAACTGGGCTGGAATCAATGCTGGGGTCAGGTCTAGCTAAATGAAAAAGAGTCATTTCTCCTTGCTTCATCAGCCTTGGCCAAACCTTAGGGCAAAGACTGTGTTATTCATAATCATATGTCTGCACATACTCACACATATGATCCAAGCATGTTTGAGTTTCCTTACCCATGCAAATGTATGGTTACATGCACACATTATTGTTGACATCTGGAGAACATGAAAGCACACATACATGTGGATAAATGTTAAACATTTTTACCTTATCAGCCAATCTGCTCTTAGAAAGAGAGAAACTCAGCAACTAGACATTATGTTAGAGATCATGGCAGAGGAAATGATAAACTGAGAGTCACAGCTTTTTCACAATCCGTACATTGAGGTTCAACAGCAACTGTGTTCATAGTTAAGTAAAACCTATAACTGCAGTTCAAGTGTTTACATTTTGCCACACATCACTGTAAATTACAGAGGAACTCTATAGCATACCACTGAATTCCCATTTGGATTCCATATCTACAGATATATAGATATTTATAAAATAGAAGGATAATTACATACAGTGTATACACATATAAGTTATATGTGTTAATCCACTCTGATTTCTCTTCATAATGCCATTCTGTGTTTTGGAGGACACACTGTCCCAGTCTTTTTTCACACACCTGCAGCCTGAGAGAAGCTCTTGCTTCCACCTGTCTGTTAAAAAACAACACAATACCCATTCAACAGGTCACGAATAACATCTGATACTGTAAAGAATACAAGCCACAATGGTGTACCTTCACAATATTAGTATATAAAGCAGACTCAAAGACAGGATC
This sequence comes from Sinocyclocheilus grahami, assembly GCF_001515645.1. NCBI lineage: Eukaryota > Metazoa > Chordata > Actinopteri > Cypriniformes > Cyprinidae > Sinocyclocheilus > Sinocyclocheilus grahami. The sequence continues at coordinate 781,020 of NW_015505697.1, forward strand.
AATGAGGCCAATGAGAATGTACAAATGGGACTCAACTGAGAAACGATGGTTTCACTTGCTGTTTAAAATGTCCTCTCCATTCCCAGAGTCTTTTCCACTAAACAATAGATTGAGGAGATCCAGGGAATCATGTTCTCTATAGAGGCTATAGAGGGACAGGGGCCAGATGGGAGTCTGTGGAAAGAGAATTGAGCCTTCATTGTAGTAGAGAGGGGTAATTGGACAAAAGTGCAGGGAAACTACACAGGTCAAGAGCATCGGATACACTATACACCAGCAGCTTGTGCTAACAGAATACTTTCATTTACTTTTGCAAAGAATGGGGAGGAATAGGGAATGGAATGTCGAGAGAGGAGTATTGTGCTGGCAACTGTTTCACTGTAATGGAAATAGCTAAAGAGAGAAGACAGTCAGACAGTCCTATCAGGGATGTTGATCATTTCTGCATCTTCTTGTGTTGCATTGGAAGGTGTGTAGGTTCATTTTAGTTTCAAAATAGAAGTAAACGCCGTTTAAAGGAATAAATTCATTTAGTCACTCTCAACTCTAAATCTGTATGACTGTCTTACTTCTATGGAAGTTATTTAGTGTTTTTTGTCCATACAATGAAAGTCAATGTGGTTCAGTGTTATTTAGGCCTCATAACCCAATTTTTGTATTTAACAGAATCACTAGCTCTGCTTTAATCACATTTTCAGTTTTGTGTCTATCTTTTTTGTGTTTTTATTCTAGATCATTTCAAAAAACCCTGATTTCTCTCTCCTCTCTTAACACCCACTTCTCTTCTTTTAAATCAACCAAGGCTGTCAGCATGGAAAAGGCAAATGTAAGGAAAAAATAAGCTGTACTCAAAACAAAAGAAAAAGAATATTACACAGAGAAAATACAGAATGAATGTGAAGAGAGAACCCTATCTCCTACACACCCAATCAATTTTGTGTCTCTTTCTTATTTTTCATCCTTGCTGTTGTATTATGTTTGATCATGGGAGTAAAATCAGGCCCCTGCGGCAGGCTCTGCTCAAGTCTACAGATGGCCCGCTCTCCCTGCAGTCTGTACAGCACTTCTGGGGCTCACTGAGCGGCTAGGAACCCTAGCAGGCATCCAGATCTCTGCCTGCCTGCTGTGCATCCATCTCTCCAGGGCACTGCAGCTGTGAGGCAGGTCTCGAGATCCAGGGTGTTGCCCCTCCTTCACTGTGTAATCACACACACAGGCTAGCTCTCGTTTCTTTCAGGCACACACACATACAGTCTCCCACTCGCTTCTGATAATCCACTTCCAGCTGCTCTGTGCTTCCTCCATTATCACATACAGGCTGCACACCTCGCTAGATCGTCATTAAAAAATCCTGCACGGCAGAGCAAACCCTCTGCATCAGCCACCCACCTTAAAAGCAATCAGCTCACTGCACAAGGCGAGCCTCATTCAGTCGTGCGTAAGCCACCAAGCTCCACACAGAATGAATGCCAAGCTCTGATATCATGTGGTTTTCAAAAGGAAGTTAATTCTGGAGCAATATTTTGGGTTAGAAATAGAAAGTTATAATGACTGTGCCAGTTAATATCATTAATTTTGTGAGCTGCATATGTGCCAAATAGGGCAAAACACATTGTACAGTGTTTCTTTCTTATCTTTCTCATTCTGTACTTAAGGGAATTTTGTGTTACATTTGATCCTATTCAGCTATTGTGTATTGGATTATTTAATGTATATACAAGTATTGACCATTCTTTATGAACTGGCAACATACAATTTGTAAGATGAACTCTGAATCAATGTGTCTTTCTATTTTACAACCTGTAGATTATGTGTACATTTTAAGGTACAACATTTTTTATAGTGGTATTTAAACAAGTATGTTAATAAAGACATCATTATAGAAAAAAACGTTTTTTGTTTTACCATAAATTTACCAGGATATTTTTTACAGTTCTGCTTTGCTAAGCAGGTGTTATAACACCTGCTACTCACTTAGCAAACCAAAATTGCTCAAAAATAACTTAAGTGTTGATTTTCTAATAACGCTGCTCAAGCACACACACAATCATGCTTTCCCACGTATACTTCTACAATATCTCACTTACCTTTTTCCCTCCCACACAAGCTCACAGTCATGAAGAAAAGATAATGACATATTTGACTAAATGAGCCTTAGCTGTATTATTCATGAATGTCATGAATATAGACATGCAGCCTGCTTTCTCATGTTAATGCAACCACCACTATTGTATTATTATCTTGTATTCCAAATTATACTAAATTCATATACATTGAGACTTTGTCAGTTGTGAATGCTGAGCGGTACTGACAGAGGATGTAAACGCTACTGTTTTTATCTAACCACTATTATTAAATTATATACAATAAATGAATATACAATAGCATGCAATAAATTATATACAATAGCATGCATAATGTAAAATATTAGATGTGCTTAAGTTTGTAGCATGACAGATTAAAAATGCATTATTTAGTTTTTGTAAGTCTGTGGTCTCCTGTTCTTCTCTCAACATGTAATATAGGTTGATCAGGCCTGGTTAATTATGCTCAAACCACAAAAGCCGCGTGGGCCAGAGCGTTCACATTCAAATTCCGGATGCAATTATAGGCATGTTCATGCTAATGACATACTAATTAGGTACAAAAACCAAGTGTCTGTTTAAATGTTTCTCAGTGAGAAACATTCATATTGAAGGGCTGCTGCAGGAGCATCAATATGATGGTCCAGAGAACGAAGGAGAGCGTGCCAGAGAAACAAATCTACAGAATACGCTTTAATTGGGTAATTACACAAAGTGGGAATGAGGCATTTAGAGGCTTAAATGGAAGGCAAATTGCCCATTATATACGGTGATTGTCCTTTTCTGTCTTACTGCTTAGTGCTGGGATTCAGATTTTACAACGACACCATCATATGCTGGAGTTCAGATCCATAAATTAGCCCCATTATTCCTTGTAAACATGGGAGTCCACACCTGTAGAAACAACCATAGACAACAATGACACAAATCACTGGAATATAGTGGTTTGGAATTAATGTTCCTTTTATGGCCACACGCTATGTGCTTATTTAGGGGAGGAATATTAATCATGGCTTTTCAATTATGGCCTGGCCCTGATAGTTAGCTGTAATATTTAATCCAAATGTTTAATGATCTCGTGTATTGAAACACATGGCTGCTTTTTGTTCCTCAGCTTTCATCTTGACCTTTAAATCCCAAACAGCCTTTTCCTTAAAACCTATTACATTTGAACACAGTGCTGTCTCCGCTGATGGGCTTCAATTTCAAGCGGTATGAGGTTTTGCCAGTGTTTCTGTTCATTGTTTTTTCTTAGAGCTCCCTATATAGAGAGCTATGGGTAAAAATGATTTTTGTTTGATTGATGTCTCTCATCTAATAAGACATTTGTCATTTTCCACAGGTGCACATGATGCCTCTGGCACTCTGGACATCGTCCATACACCACCTCACACTGCCACCCAGTGGTGAGTGATAAGATGTACACATTTGAGCTGAGCCTTGTCAACAGATAGTGTGATCTGATGAGAATGAGAAACGAGCTAGTGAGTGTACAGAGAGGCTGCTGAAATTACATTCATCTGAACACTGTTATCATCTGTTCGTAATAGACGTCCTCCTGGGGAATTTCAGACAATCTCCATATGATGATGTGTTTTTGTTTATACAGTCCTCCATGTGAAACTCCAGATGGCTGACATTACGTCTATATCACAATAACAAATTCCCATCAAACGCATGCTGTAATAAAGAGATTACTTAATTTATGATTGATGACAGAGCAGGATCAGAAAGAGAAAAATAACAGGGAACATTTGTATTTCACAAAATAATATTACACAATAGTGAGCTCACTTTACAATAATAACCTTTGGCAGAAGTAGCCTGTGTGTTGCAATGCCGATGATAAGGAGATTCACACCTGATAAAGTGAATTCAGCTTCTTGAAACAGTATTTTTGATGACCTGTTTCTTATTTTTCTGTTTGTATAGAACACTATGGAATCTTTTTTTTCTCTTTTGTTTTACATTTAAGAACTTGTTTGAATTTTTTCCATCATAAACAGTACCTGCTCGACACCTCATTACAGTGTCACCTAGTGGTGATTCTTAAGACGTGCGATGTATCTAAGTATCATGTAGGATTTTAATCCCCTTTAGATTCCTGTTCCCTTTAAAGGAGTAGTTCACTTTCAGAATGAAAATTCTGTCACCATTTACCATTTACCACTTGTTCCAAACCTGTATGAGTTTCTTTCTTCTGTTGAACACAAAAGAAGATATTTTGAAAAATGTTGGAATCCAAACCGTTGATGAGCACCATTTTTTCCCCTACTTTGGAAGTCAATGGTGCTCATCAACAGTTCTGATTCCAACATTTTTCAAATATCTTCTGTTGAATAGTTGATGAGCACCATTGACTTCCATAGTAGGAAAAAAAAAAACTATGGAAGTCAATGGTGCTCATCAACTGCTCAACAGAAGATATTTTGAAAAATGTTGGGATCAGAACAGTTGATGAGCACAATTGACTTCCATAGTTTTTTTTTTTACTATGGAAGTCAATGGTGCTCATCAACTGTTCAAAAAATATCTTCTTTTGTCTTCAACAGAAGAAAGAAACACATACAGGGTTGGAACAAGTGGGGGGTGAGTAAATGGTGACAGAATTTTCATTCTGAAAGTGAACTACTCCTTTAAGACCTCAAAGTTTTCTTTTGGCTGAAAGAACTTCCTTCAGAAATGTTTACTATTAACTATTTATAATTTGCATAATTTGCTTATGCTAGCTGACACAATGATACCATTATGCATACAAAGGAATTGTGACACCATATTGTTTTTCCTTTTTGAGTATGTGTTCATGAGTCTTTCGGCCTGTCGTACAGCTGTTACAGAGTCTGGCGCATGTAGCCCGAATGTCTCAGTATCCTTTTCCAGATGGCAAATGGGCAAACATAGGGAGAGAAGTCTTGGACTTTGATGACAGTCTTTTAGATGCTTCTTAGATGGAAGGTTGAAAAGCCCCAGTGATGTACGCAGCTGTTTTAACTATCATCTGCAACAACTTGCGGTCAGAAACCACAGTTCCGATACCAAATAGTAATGCAGCTGGACAGCACTCTCTCTACCTCCTAGTGCCACATGATACAGGAACAAATACTTTCCAGATATCCTCTGTTCATGCATAAAATGCAATACGTCAATGCAAGAGCAAAACAGTCATGTAAACATGAGAAATGTTTGGACCAGTCATGTTACACGGTTGGCTCTGTGCTGACGCTTGTGGTTTTCTTTGTTCTTGGATATCCTCTCCAGAGGAAGGAGGTATGTGTTAATGCGTGTGTGTGTCTCTGTTCTGTGGAGGAGGAAATCTTGGGGATTTCACTGGCTCTGATGGATTTAACAGGGCTCTGTATGAGAATACATGTCTGTTTGTATATATGTGTCCATTTATATATAGGAGCAAATGATAAGGGGTCTTCATTTTTAACTGACATAGAGGCATACTTTGCAAAGCACTCTAAGCCCACCTTTCACCCCAATTACACAGACCATTATGAGCCTAAATTGTGTGGTATTAAAATCCCTTGCCTTAGAATGAATCCTTTCAGCACCTATTCTGGACAATTTTTTGTGGGTTTTATTTCAATGCAGGAAAAGTTGACCAGTGTTTCTGCAGAGCAAGGTCAGATTAAAATCACCATTCTAAAAACAACACTATATACATAAAAACATCACAGCTCTGACACAAATTTAAAATGGAAAGTCTCCTTTCTCTTCGTCATTGTTGTTTCTTGTCCTCCATCTCAATTGTTTGTACCTATGTGATGTTTTCTGATTACTTTATATGTGTATTGTCCTCATGATTATCTAGCACTGCTTGCTGTGACCTGGTTCAAGGAGGTTTTTGCTACAGCCATGTGTTGTGGCTATTGGACAGACTACAGGCAAGGCAGATGAATGATAGCGATGAGTGCGCAGACCTCATTGGGCAGGCAGTCGAGCAATGAAGAAATCAGCTCTCACATGTCTTTTGACCAATTTCGATATGCCAGAGTTTGTTTGTATCTTTTTGTTTGAGACATGACTTGTTTTGACAGAGGGGATTAGGGGAAGATTTTAATTTACACTCATTTGTCACAGCAAAATTTTTCAGTGTAATTGAAACTGTCTAATGTTCAGTTATGTTGGGAATTAGAACTATCAAGTCTCCTCTTTTCTCATCTTGCTCAAACACACACACACACATACACACACACGCGTTGTGTTTCAATGTTTTATGGGGATATTCCATAGTCGTAATGGTTTTTACACTGTACAAACTGTATTTTCTGTTGCGCTACACCAACCCTACACCTAAACCTACCCCTCACAGGAAACTTTCTGCATATTTAGATTTTCAAAAAACTTAATTCTGTATGATTTATAAGCTTGTTTCCTCATAGGGACCTAAAAAATGTCCAAATTTACTTGTATTACTATCCTTGTGGGGACATTTAGTCCCCATAATGTAGTGAATACCAGGTACACACACACACGCGCGCACACAAATAATACTTAATTTTAGCATTTTTACTGTCCATCTCTATAAAGCTCCAAGCAAAGCATTCAACAAAATGCAAAAAATAAAAAATAAATAAATAAAACTTCTGCAGTCAGTCAAACTTGCCAGAATGTGTGCTGCACATCAACACTCTGGCCAAGTAAAAACACTATTTAAACAAAAAACTTTAAAACACTTTTCTTTTAGGCAAAACAAACAAAACAGGGAAACCATTATTTTCGATCAGCACTTTCAATAAATGACAGTCATTTCACTTTTTCATTTCACAGTCTCCTCAGAACTGAGATAATAACCACCAGAATGATGAACAATGCGGAAACAATGCTGTTTATTAGGCTGATAGATTTTATGGACAGAGCACAAGGAAGAATAGGTTCCAGTATCTTTTTAAGAGGCTGTGGAGAACAAGATCCATGGAGCATGCAGTAGGCTTCATGTGTACGTCTGGTCTTTAATGTGAGAGATGAGCATGGAGTTAGTCAAGAGGCTCAATCATAAACACATAAGGTTTAAGGGGTAACTCTGCACATTGCCAGGATTAACCAGGATTAATGTGGTGGATGCTAATAAGTGACCAATTACAAGATTTGTCAGTTGATGCTGAGAGTTTTTCATCAAGTCAATGAATTTTACTAATAAGGTCTTGAGAGAATGTCAGTGTTGTAGTGAGGCTAGTGAAATAGTTTTTTAAAGCAGCCTGAAGTTGTTTTAGTTCAGAAGCCCAAACATTAATCGAGAATGAGAAACAGATGTTTACCTCCTAGAGGCCTAGAGGCTTTCTTTTTTTTCTTTCTTTCATGCGTCTCACTCTCAGTATTCTTTTTCCAGGGTTTTGTTTTTTGATAAGGGGAACACAGGAAAAGAAGGAAGCAGGATGGCCTGGAGCTCCCAGACAGTGATGTAATCTGTTTGTGAAAAACACTCTCAAAATGTGATTGTAACAGCCACATCTTAAGAGAGACACCTTAAGTTTGGCAGGAGACAGACTGACTCACCAGCCCCTTCACACTGTTTGGTGTTCCTCCCATCTCCCCCTCTCTGTCCTCCTACCTCTCTCACTTTCACACACACACACACACACACACACACACACACACATTGCTTTATTAACCAAAAATCTTGGACTCCAGAAAGTTTGGCTTTTCTTACTTTTTTTTCCCATGAGAAATGTGAAAGTGCAGAATGTCCATATCCTCATGCAGAAATCCACAGGATGTGAGCAGATTTGTGGCCACTGTTAGCAATGTGTGAGAATGGTGCTGTGACTAAACAGACCAGCAGCATAAACACATCTTCTAAGGCCATTCATGGCCTGAAAACAGCCATCGACAGTGCTGGAATTTCACTTTGGACACATTAATAATGTGCAAAAAGAGAAATTCAAATCACATCTTTCAACACATCTTTTAAATCACATCATAAAGAGCATTTCGTAAACCAATGAAATAAATTAACAAAGAAAAAACATATTTTCATAGTCCTGAAAAAGGACCAGACAGCTATCAACAGCTCTGCATTTTTCATTCACACATCTTGACATTTTTCATGAAGACTGTTTATCAACAGAGGTTTTATGTTTCTTACATTGGTATTTTTTCTCAAAACATTTATCGGTATTCTGTCTCGGAACACTGCCTTCATTCTTATAGTATTAAACACGAGAAGAAGTGTTACAAACAGCAAAATTTAATTGCTCATTTAGTTTTGAATTCTTTTCTTCACTTGTTCTAACTGTTCTCTACAGAGTGAACTTGTGTGAGTGTATTAAACTTGACAGGGTGTATTAAAATTTCCCAAAACCTCATTCTTCAGGGTTTCCACACTCATGGAAATATCATGGAATTTTAAAATTGCATTGCTTTTGTATAGAGTACAATCTTCTTGCAAGCTGTGGAAATGTACGTGTTATGGATTTTTTTCTTCTTCTTTTTGCAAAATATTCTTAATCATTTATTAGTGACCTGGCCTGAATAAACATGATTTTTTTTCCAGCAATAACATGATGGAAAGGTTATTGAAAAGTCATGGAAATTCATTCATTTGCCATAAACAGGGAACACTGATGCATAATGATGTTCACGAAATGACATATTCTTGGAACACAAATAAAAAGGTAGTTCAAAAGGCACCCTTTGACTCTTCAAACCAATTAAATTGTATAACTGTATTCCCTTATGTGAAGACAGGAAGATTTAAAGCATATTTTTTTGAAGTATCCTTTTTTGACTTTTGAGGGAAAGAGAGACTGAGTCAGAATAAACAAATGGATGTTAGAAAGTTGGAAGATCTCATCCATCTTGCAGGTCTGCCACATGTTTTCAATCTCATGGACCATTCTGCATGTCTTTGTGTTTTATAGCCGCAGGACAGCTTCATGCTGAAAGCGCTCATTGCTGTGCCTCAGGTCATATACTTGTGTGTAAATGTTGAACATGCCCTTTAAATGTTTATATGGCTATGTGTCTGATCTTGGGAATATTTCAAACACTTCCAAGCAAGTCTGGAACAAACCTCTTACTTGAATATCAGCGCTACTTATCTTAAACACAAAAAAGACATAAGACAATGTCCAGCAAATCTGTTTCATATGTTGTTGATCCACCAGCTCAACCACTTCTGATTTACCTCTCAGAGTGAATCATGTGTAATGCTTTTAGCCACTTCAGGGAATGTGTGCATCATTCAGAATGGCAAGAGGAAAGAGGTTAACGTGCTCTTCCTGAGGTCCAGGCCCCTTAATGACCCTACCAGAAGCTGCTCTGCATACTTTCACTGGTGTAGTCATTAAGTCAAGCTTCCTCAAGAACCCCAGCACACTATCCATGTATGATTCAGTTTAGATCCAGACCCACTGAGTTTAGCCATTACTTGTTTCTGCTGGTCAAGATTAGTCTTGCCTGGATGGCCACAGAGACCTTACACAACACTAATTCAAAAAACTGTTTGACCAGAAACATTGCACTTGCTACCAGAAGAGTGCAGTCTAAAGAGCAGGGACTTTACCATGACTGAAATGATAAAGCAAACTTTTCCCAGACTACAGAAACTTTGGTTTGGATCTTTATTTTCCTCCAGCATTAGTAGTCAAAGCACTAGACACCTGCAAACCACGTGTTCCTTACTGAGGTCTTGATGCGTGCCATCACTTGTCTTGAGTCTTTGCCTGTTGCTTGACAACTGGCAAACCTTGTGTGTTTGTCTGTTTTTGTTTGTATTTCCAGTTTGTCTCTGAGAGCCCACCCTACAGGTCCTGTCCTGCTCAATTAGAGAGAAATAAGTTGCTTTGAAGAACAGCAGTCCTCTTTAAACAGCCTCATAAAGAAACCTCACAGAAGATTGCAGTGCAGTACGGTTATTTAACCGCTTCTGATGAGACGTGTTATGCTGTACAGTATGTGTAGTGTCAAATTGCATGATTTTTTGGGGGGGACATGAACATGGTGATACCATGGTATTCTTTGACAGTGTTGGGGGTAATATATTACAAGTAACACAAGTTACGTAATCAGATTACTTTTTTCAAATAACTAGTAAAGTAACGCATTACTTTTTAATTTACAAGAGAATATCTGAGTTACTTTTAGTAATGCAAGTTACTTTTTTTTCCAATTTATTGATTGACAGCTCTCCTGTCCCCATGTTGAGAGAAATCAGATGTTACTGTAGTTCAAAATAAATATGAATATGCATTAATTCATCTCACTCACACAAAAAAAAAACAGATTCAGTATTCCTCAAAATGAATAAAAATAATGCAACTCAGAATATGACGCAAACCTGCAATAATTAAATGTTAAACAAACCCAAATATCCTTTATGTATTTAATCCCATTCTATTAACCAGTGTCTTTGCTTCTGGCCTTCGATGATCCAGTTTAAGCATACTAATAAGCACAAATGACTCTTCTTCTGCATTCTACTGTACGGACGTAAATTTACTTTACCTTCAGCCTGAGGCTTATTCATTTTACTTTTGGTGTGAAAAGGCTTTTATATTTGCCAAAAATATAACTTTTTTATTTTAAAAACAAGCAAGCAAACCCTGTCCAGATTTAAAAAGTAATGCAAAAGTAACATAACGCATTACTTTCCATAAAAAGGAACTAAGTAACGTAATTTAGTTACTTTTTTATGGAGTAACGCAATATTGTAATGCATTACTTTTAAAAGTAACTTTCCCCAACACTGTTCTTTGAAGCATCTTGGAATATCGTAGTACATGGTAATCATTCAGAGCCATGTTATTAACATCTGGCATCATGCTACCACTATAGTACCATAGTTAATTTAGTACACAATGAAAGGAAAAGAGTGTGTCTCTGTGAGTGTAAATTGTATGAGTAGGGTACAAGAAGAACCTCTAACCAACAAAGTTTCTACTCTCTCTTGGAAAATAATAACATTGTCTCCATTCACCTTTGTGAATATTGGCATCTCATCTGGGACACTAACTACTTCCTGTTTTTATACTGTTCTAATGACCTCACACTCCACCAAATTGCCCTAAAACAGGACACTCATGCGACACTGAGTGTCCAGAAAACCTGAGGTAAGATTTCATTGGAGCTGTCTACTTTTCCATTCATGCATGCTGGGCTTAAACGTTGCCCATAAAAAGGAATTGCCCATCGCATGACTCTGTTTGCGTTTAGCCATTATGTAACAGTAAGTAGCCATTTTTATGTTCTGTCAATTTCATAGTCGTGCTGTATATCAGAATGCTTGTGATTGTAGCCCAATCATAGCCATTCTGATATTTAGCAAAACAACACCAGCACTGTTGAAATGGCTTAAACAAATACAGATATTGGAATAATTCTACAGACAGAAAAATACAAGAGCACTAACCATAGAATTGAGGTCTCTTTTTCAGAGTTAGAGCATGCTTTCATATTGCTCTCCCATGCATTTTTCTTTTTGCTTTTTTTCTATTAAGAGACAAGTTAATAAAGGTCATTCCAGGGATGCAGATGAACATATTTTTAGAATATGCTCTAAGTCCCAGAACATCTGGTGTTTCTTGTTCTCCAGGTTTCAACAACTTAGTCAGCATGTCAACGGTATCCCATTATGCTCCACATAGACAATGAAGAACATTTTTTAAACAATGACCCCTAGATTTTAGGACAGTAAGTTCAAATGTATTTTTTGTCATGAGAGTAAAGTTCCACAAAAATGATGCCAATAACATGATTTTTTTGGCAGACCGTTGGACTTAAAATGACTGTTATCCAACATCATTCTGTTATATATCTTAAATCTCTTATACTGTAGCTCTAGAAAAATGCATTAAAGCATGTAAAGCTCCTTCACAGGAGCACTTATTAAATACTGAATTTCAACAGGACCACTGGACTGACACTAATCGCAGCCGTTTTGGACCACAGAAACTGTTCCATTGCTCTGTTCAAAGTTTGCCACTGCTTTACTGATTTCATTTGAGTAGGTCAGTTATATGGAAGTTAGATCTTAAAGGGCCTCAATGCAAGTAACACTTTCTTGAATCTAATAAAAAGGCCTGATCGTTCATATTTCAATATTTTAGACCTGTTTTGCTCTGACTTCCCATTGACCCTAGGATCTGTCATTCTTTACAGAATTCAATCACACAGGTTTATGTTCTGCTGATACAGTGGATTTGTTCGGCAGATTCTGACATCATGACTGAAAAACCACAGTGTATTGCTGTTGGCTCTCGAGTGTTACAAATCATTCATATTGTTTATCAACACATTCAGAGGGACGGATGGGAAAGAGCATGCTAATGTGTTTGAGAAAGAGTCACGTAATGGCTTTCATGTGTTTGAAATATATGGATGTCATTCTTGAATGACTTTCTTGTGAATGTTACATAACTAAACATACTCCCAGCAACGAATATCTCACTACTGAGCTGACACAACTGTGAATCATTACGGAAAAATATAAAAATAAAATAGTCAATAGAGACTCTTTTATTTCTTTGAGATTATTGTTCCAGAACACCCCTGACTGATAGCCAGCAATGCAGTCCACTGTACAGGAGCAGTAGATGGTGCTGAACCATGTTGTTGTTTCATGGCAGAGAGCCGACCCTATGGCTCAGGGCTGAGCTATATAAGTACCGGACACAGACGTGGACTTCACATTCACTCTCTCTCCTCCTCATTCCAACTATTTAGCAACTGCTCTGTAAGTATACCACAGAAACAAGCAGGAGTACAAAAGCTTTCCATTTCACCGAGAAACCTTTGGTAAGGTCTCAAGCTTTTCATCTTTTTTACTGTAACCACATTTTGGGGATTTGGATTCAGACACTAATGCTTTCTAAATTGTTTTCTGTAGAAAGAAATTCTCACTATTGTAGATTTTGTATTTATCACATTGATTTTTGAACAAAATTACCTGTTCATGTTTTTTTGCTAGCTGCTTTATATGTACTAATTATTTTTATCTACATATCAGTTTGTAATATAGTACTTCATAGATTGATTGTGACATTAAAACAATGCTTCAAAGTTCAGTTGAAGAGCTGTTGCATTTTGTAGTCATTTTTGTATTGAAGTACTCATGTTGTGCCTGGTCTTAGTTGTAATAAATGTGAATACAGACAGCAACTGTTAAAACTGACTGCATTGAAAATATTTTGTTACGCCATACACAAATTGTATGTGCATATGGAATGTGTTCTTAGGTTTTTTTGGCTGGATGTAAAAACATTTGTGCATTCCCTTGACACGCAGTGATGGCGCTCACAGATGTGATATTTGAGAGCACTTAAGTACTTAAGCTCTTTCTCAGCAGCTTGTCTTTGTTTCAGTATGCGTTTTCAAGGATTCTGTTCATTTTCAGCCATTTCTTTAAAATAGAAAACTTTTAGGTAAACTAATTTTAGAATTCTTCTCAGGTCAGTTTGAATTTTGAAAGGTTGAAATGAGTTCATAACTAGTTGAACAGGGACATGGGAGTTTCCAGTATGATTTCCCGAAACGAAAACAATATGGTCCATTTCCCTGTGTGCAATTTACTAATCGTCTTCATATTTATATCTGATCGGCACAAGATCTGTGGCTGGACTATTCTTAGTGTGGAGAGAGCTGTGTGTGAGAGGTCAGAACCCCTTTACCGGAGCTTGGAGGTCATTAACGGGAGCCAGGATGGGCTGCCTCTCAACCTGGACCTTTCATCTGCTTCTGTTGGGAATTACAGGCACCTTTTCTCAAGGTATGTTTGCCTATGAATTTTAATCCGCACATTTCACACTGAATTGTTAATGCAAGTTATTGCTCATGGAAGAAGCTGAAAGACTTCAACAGGATATTGACAGCTGGCTCTTAATGAAACATGACTCTTCCAATACCCCAACCCCCTCTTCAGCAAATCCATTACTGAAGGCAACATTGTTCTAGTGCCCCCATAATATCCAGAAGCTGAAGTGTTTTGCGAGCCAGCAGCAGAAAGCCACCTGCTAGCAATTGGTTCTAATCTGTGTGTGAACCACTAGCGGAAATCTCTTTCTGAAGTAATCTGAAGGATTACTAAAGAAGTAATATTTTATTAACAAGACCCACGTAAATAAGCCCTAAATAACCTATAATATACTTTATTTTTCTTACCGCTTCCAAAACCCATCAGTGGCTTGCATCATTGTAAAACTATACGAAGAAACTAATGCAGTTTCCTTATTAGGGACGTGGAGAAGCATCATGGGGACATCATGGAGACCAAACCCAGCTGTGTACCATAATGAAGGTAGGCTTGTATGATTCTGAAAATACATAACCAATCAAATATTTCAAAAAGTGAGCCAAACTGGTACTTAAAACCATTAAAACTCCTCTCAAAACTTTCCTCAGATAATTACGAGTGGACCACATGGTTCAATGTAGATCACCCTGGAGGGAAAGGAGACTATGAGAAGCTGAATGCCATTCGTTTTTATTATCGAGCCCGTGTCTGTGAGGTTCCTCGAGCTCTAGAGGCACGTACTACCGAGTGGATCCCAGCTCGCAGCACTGGGGAAAGAGTACATGCTGACCCAGCTGTGGGCTTCTGGTGTGTCAATGATGAACAGCCTGTTGGGAGAAACTGCTCAAACTATGCTGTACGTTTCCTGTGTCCTAAAGGTAAGTAAATGAGCTGTAAAAGACAAATGATGTTTCTATGTTCAAAGCTCAGTGTTATTGTGCACATTTTCTCTGATTAAATATGCAAATGAAATACGGAAAAGGTGGATTTGTTGATGTTACTGCAGAAATACTTTTTCACAAATCTATTATTTTTAATTTACCATGAGTTAACATCAGTTTTTGATTTCTGATGACACCCTAGACATTTAGCAGAATCTCTCTATCTCTCACCATTCAGAAATTGTTTCAGATGTTGAAGAAGTGATATGGGGTCCATGGTCAGACTGGAGTCTGTGTCCAGCTCAGTGTGATCAGGTTGCAATACAGCATCGCTCTAGAAGCTGCAAATCCAGTTCCAAACAATGCAATGGCCAAACTGTCGAAGCCAGGCCATGCCAAGGGCCACCTTGCCCACGTAATACATCTACTGTTTCCTACAGTTTTAAAATGATGTCTTGTCAATTAGAATTTCAGATAATCTTCATTGTCATCTATATTTACAATCAAAACCAAATCAAAATAATTCATTCAGTTTACCTTACAGTTGTTGAAAAATCTCTGTTTCCTCTTTTTCTTTCTTAGGCTGTGAACTCCACTGTGTGATGGGCAAGGTAAATGATGAGTGCGATGGCTGCATGTGCCAGGATCATACAGTTTTAGGATCAGTCCGTAGTGCCGGGGGTCTCCCTGCACCTGGAGCTGCCATCCTCCGTGCTGGTGCTAGGCCCAAACTCTTCACTGTAACTGATCACAATGGCCATTTTCAAGTCCCTGGAATCTGCCCTGATGGCAACACGACGCTAATGATCAAGCTGAAAAACCACGCTCCACACCAAGTCACTGTTCCCTTGAGCAGTGAACGCACCTCCGTTCTCCTTTTGAAGCTAGAGAGAGCAAGTAATGCTTCTTTAAAGACCTTGAATCCATTTGACATATGAACTGTGTGAATCTGTGTTAACATTAACATTTAAACTGTTCTTCAGAAAGTCTTCTTGAGATAATATTCTAATGTCATTTCAGGGGTCAATAATAGATAAGTTGGGCCTATAGTTTTTGATGGCTCAACTACAAAAGAATTATCAATTTTATGCATTAGAATTTTATTAAATACTTTACAAAAATAAATTAACAAGTATATAGCTATGATGTAAACCCCAAAATTTAGCTGGAAAACAGTGGCATACAATGTAAAACATTACTGATTGGTTTGTAGTTTAACACATTTATATTGATGCTTCCAAGGCTATCACAAGTCATTTTGACAATTTCAATGAAACCTCATTCATGTTAGCTAGCTTTATAATGTTGGTGAAAAAATAGCAATACAATGTGGAATATGTCACAGGAAACTAAATCATTTAAGTTTGAAAAGCATACAAATGGATGTACAAAGTCAGTGAATCTAATGCAATATCAATGTGCTTCTCAGAAAAACTGTATGTGTTGAAAAACCCTGAGAACAAGGCTAGAAGGGAAGGTCAGACAGCTGCCTTCTGTTGTAAGGTTGATGGGACACCTGAACCAAACCAGTATGAATGGTAAGCTTAAGCTTTCAGATATAAATTGATGTTCACTATGAAATTTTGGCTGATTACAAGGAAATCATGTTTCCTTATCTGATGGTAATAAATGAGGGAAAAAAAGAGAGTGACAAAGACACTCGAAAGTCAAAGCCCTCGTGTGTTACGTTCCTTCAATAAAGTATTAAAATAAATAAATACATACATACATAAGGAGGACAGTTCAGACAAACCAGGTTATCATGAAGTTATTTCTTCATCCCCACAGCATGGCAACAATTATCCTAAATGTGAGAAAAACTATGATAATCACTGTTATCAATCTTTAGGTTCCACAATGGTACTCTGCTGGACAGGAGTCAGTATCAATATGACGAGACACTGGTTTTGAGGAATGTCAGTTTGGACCATATAGGAGAATACTACTGCAGAGCCAGTAATGAGAACGGAGCCATCAAATCTAAGCCAGCCACCCTCACAGTTATTGGTGTGCCCTGTCATTCTATTTTAACTACACATATTTCATATTAACCTAAAATTAATCAAAATACTTAAATAGTCTGGTCTCAGTTTGGTATTTACCTGTTTTCTATCCATTTCTATGTTAAGGTAAAAAAGCACCATCATGCAACCCTAAGCCTTATTCCCATCTGATTCAACTACCACATGACTGCTTTCAAAATGAGACCAACTCTTTCTACTATGATGTGGGGAGATGCCCAACATCTACATGCACAGGGAAGCTGGATCTCGGCATCAGATGCAAAGACTCAGTTTCCTACTGCTGTGGAATTTCAAACATGGAGGAGAAAGAGATTACATGTCAGGAATATCAGTTGCCCATCATGGTAGTGACTCAGTGTGGTTGTAAAACATGTGTGGACACAAAGGCTATTGTTCGTGGACATGCTATCGCAGCAGACACTGGTGAGCCCATGAGGTTTGGACACATCTACATGGATGGCGCAAGAATAAGTCGAACTGGATACAAAGGCACATTCTCTATCCAGGTACCTACAAACACAGAGCGTCTGGTCCTCACCTTTGTGGACAACATGCAGAAGTTTGTGAATACCACAAAAGTGCTACCATTCAATCCTAGAGGTGGAGCTGTGTTCTACGAGATCAAGCTGCTGAGGAAAAAGCCAGCTGTGATTATTAGCTCAAGAGAGACTAATAAGCTAGATCTTGGTGAGGTAGAAGGGCAGGATCCAATTGCGGAGCTCGAGATCCCACCAAATGCATTCTATAAAGAAAATGGAGAGGTGTTCATGGGAAATGTCAAGGCCAGCGTGACTTTCCTCGACCCCAGGGATGTATCAACAGCAGCGGCTGCACAAAGTGATCTCAACTTCATTGGTGATGAAGGTGACACTCTGCCCTTGAGGACCTATGGAATGTTCTCTGTGGACTTCAGGGATGAAGAAGGAGGTGAATCGCTCAATGCCGGAGAGGTGAAAGTGCGTCTCGATGCAGCACAAGTGAAGATGCCCGATCACTTGAAGACCATGAAATTATGGTCCCTTAATCCTGATACAGGTTTGTGGGAGGAGGAGGGCCAGTTCCATGCTGAGAAGAAACAAAGGGGGAAAAGAGAGGAGAGGACCTTCCTCATAGGTAACATGGAAATCCGTGAGAGACGGCTGTTTAACTTAGATGTACCCGAGAACAGGAGATGTTATGTGAAAGTGCGGGCTTTCCGTAGCGAACGGTACATGCCTAGCGAGCAAAGTGAAGGAGTCGTGATGACTTTAATAAATATGGAGCCCACACCAGGGTTTTCAACCAACCCTCGGGCTTGGGGTAGATTTGATAGCGTCATTACTGGCCCAAATGGTGCATGTCTTCCAGTCTTCTGTGATGAACAGAAATCAGATGCATATTCAGCCTACATCATGGCCAACCTTGGGGGAGAAGAGCTAGAGGCAGTAGCATCCTCTCCAAAGTTGAATCCTAACACCATTGGCGTCCCGCAACCCTATTTGAATAAACTAAACTACAGACGCACGGACCACGATGATCCCAGGATAAAAAAGACAGCGTTCAGCATCAATGTGGCCAAACCCCGGTCAAACGTGGCTGAGGAAGCCAATGGTCCAGTTTATCCATTTGACAAACTTAAAGAGTGTGAGGAAGCTCCATTCAGTGCAGCTCACTTCCGTTTCTCAAGAGTTGAAGGAGATCGGTACGATTACAACACAGTGCCTTTTAATGAGGATGACCCCATGAGCTGGACTGAAGACTATTTAAGTTGGTGGCCAAAACCCATGGAATACAGGGCCTGCTACATTAAAGTAAAACTTAACAGTCCCCATGAGCTCAACGTTCGGTCTCGCAATATGGGAGGTACCCATCCAAAAACTGTTGGCCAACTGTATGGCATTCGTGACACAAGAAGTATCAGAGACATGGACCGAGCAACTGTTTCAGCAGTGTGTCTGGAGTTCAAGTGCAGTGGAATGCTGTATGATCAAGACAGAGTGGATCGGACCCTTGTGAAAGTAATGCCTCAGGGCAGCTGTAAGCGAGACAGTGTAAACAGCATGCTACAGGAATACTTGGTGAACCACCTTCCACTGGCTGTCAACAATGACACAAATGAGTTCACCATGCTTGCACCTCTAGACCCACTGGGCCACAACTACGGTATATATACAGTGACTGACCAAGATCCTCGGACAGCCAAAGAAATTGCGCTTGGCCGTTGCTTTGATGGTACTTCAGATGGCACCTCGCGAGTCATGAAGAGCAACGAAGGAGTGGCATTAACATTCACCTGTGGTGATAAAGAGGTCACTAGGCAGAGTATGTTCCAGCAGATACAGAACTCACTGGGTCAGGCCACAGCTGGAAGTGCACGGCCGGGAAGAGGAAACCGGAGGCAGAGAGGTGGCTCAACAGCACCTCGCAGTAGTATGAGGAGGAGTACTCGTAATTCCTACACACGTGCCCAGTCCATTGGTTGATATTCCTAGAACTTAAAAACTATACATGAGACAAGACAGACCCATTCCCTATGGGGGCTGCTCTCATGTTTAACTCAGAGTTACTGGATTTAGGCCATTTTAAAACTTGGCAGAATAAGAAAATTAAGGTTGTATTTGAACATGGCTGGGGCAAAGTCCCATAGCAATTTAGTATCGCAGATAACATCAACTGGCAAACAATATTACAGATTTCATGAATTACAACTCAAATTAATATTAGAGTGAAGAAAACAACTTTTTACTTTATTAAAAACCTAACTAAAATCATATTTTTTAACAGTAACCCCAGAGGAATGTGTGCTTCATGTAATTTTTAAATTTTCTATTGACTTGTACTGTGGTAAACATTTTACTACTTGAAACTGTAAATACTCAAATATTTATTGCATACTTCAGATCATCAAAAACAAGGCAGTAGAACATCACATTTCCACTCAAACATGTATGCCATTTATCACTCATTAAAAAACTCTGAAGTTGTCCAAACCCTTTACAAAATACCAAGTGATACCTTTAGTCCAATGATTTGATTAAATTAGAGCTTTAAAAAAAAGCAATGCCTTTGTGTCCTCATTGCCCAATTTTAACAATGTATGAGAAAATCCAAGCTGTTTTTTATAAATAGTTTTTGTCAATAACAAGTTTGCATTTCATTTTAATTCATTCATGCCTGTAGAAGCTTAGTGACAATGGGTCAAATAAAAGCACGAAACCCCATGGATCTGTTGCTTCAACTAATGATGATTAAACCCGATCATATACTGTCATATGAGCAACACTACTGAATATCATTAATCGATCAAATGTGCAGCAATACTTTAAAGTTAATTTAAAATACCATTTGGCGGAGAAACAACTGCACCAGTTAGTCTGTTCTGCATTCATATGAATGAAGGCAATGTCAACCGATTCAAGATGATGCTTGGATTCAGTTTTGTTTTACTTACATTTTTTCCATTCTTTCATTTAGTCAGGGTGCCTCCTCTGTTCATCATGTAGTGTTGACTCAAAACACTGACAAAGTCCTATTATTTCAAATGTTGAATGGTTCACACTTGGAAAACTGTGCATAAATATGCAAGAAAAGTACAACTATACTTTCAATAAGGACATTCTTGGAAGAAATTAATTTGCATAGAGCATCACATTTACTTCTGTGTAACTGAAATTGCACAGCTTTAAAAACATAAGTTACTTTCAAGGAAAACAAAAAGATATTGTCTGCAAAGTTTTCTACAAGGCATTGAAATGCTTATTTAAGCCA
This sequence comes from Sinocyclocheilus grahami, assembly GCF_001515645.1. NCBI lineage: Eukaryota > Metazoa > Chordata > Actinopteri > Cypriniformes > Cyprinidae > Sinocyclocheilus > Sinocyclocheilus grahami. The sequence continues at coordinate 801,490 of NW_015505697.1, forward strand.
ATCAGAGGAAACGCCTCCATCAAAAATGTCCCATATCTTATAGTCTGTTTTCGAAATAAAAATGAGATTTCAAGGCCATCTGAAAAAATGTACTTTTCCCCCATTTGCCGCTGAGGTGCAATGGGCTGATAGCACTTTATGAGGAGTCTGTCACCAGTGGAACCAAGTATAGGGTTGACACACTGTTCAGTGTCAAAGATGGCACTGAGAAGCATGAAAGGGTAATGTTGCATGTCTGCAAGGGTATCTGGGCAGAGAGGGAATGGGAACCTTCGTCACATGAAGTCATCGTAGTCATTGCCATAGCCATCATCAAAACCACCATAATCAGCAACGTTATCTTTCATGTTTGCTTTCAATCCACCACCAGGGAGTACACCTTTCTTCTTTTTCTTATTTGCCTTCTTTTCCTGTGCATAACAGCAACAAATTAATATTTAGTATTTTGCTGTTGATATTTTGATTATAATGAACAATACAGAATTACTATAAATAACAAGCGTGTTGGTGCCTGTAAATAAGATCCTCAACTAAGCAAGAATCAAGTTATTTGCACTCAAAAGAGGTTTTGAAAAGTTCCTCTAAAACAGAGCAAAATCATTCAACTTACCTTTTCTTGCTTTTGTTTTTCACTGAGCAGAACAGACAAAGAATTACTTATTTTTTTCAGGTCATCTACTTCCACTACACAGAGGGGGGGGAAATAAAATATTAGTCTAAAGACACGTGCAATGTTTTATGTTTAAGAGATCCAACATATTATCTAAAAAGCTGTGGAAATAGCAGCAATTTGCATTATTAAAAAAAAAAGCTGACAAATATCCACATACAAATAAAAAAAATATTTACATGAACTAACATGAAATACAAAGCTCTCGAAACAGTGACTCCAAAAAGCTGGAATAATGCACTGATTTTTCAAACTGTGTTATCTTATCTTTCAGTAATTTTTCAAATGCAACAAAGTCATCTTTTGATGAAGGGCACATGGCTTCAATTCCAGAGGCATTGTTTGTTGTGATAACAGTAGTAGAGGCATTTGCAGCAGCAGGATCAACACCTGAAATCAGAGTGATTGTTCAGTGATTAACTGTTACAATTTGGACTTGGAAGACTTCACATACTTATTTCTTACCGAACGCCTCACGGGTCAATTCCATGTCTGCCTCCTCCTGCAGTTTTATCAGTCGAATCGTCTCTGCATGCTGCTCCTCTGGTGATATATTCTCACTTTTTGCGGTTTCGTCCATCTTTTCACAGGTTTCAAAAACAAAGGTTAAACGGTTAAAAGAAATAAGTAACTACAAAGACAGGGATTAATCCATTAATGAGTAATTATACAAGTAATAATAATTCTCTTACTTTCTTTCTCAACTCATCTTGTTTTTTCTTTTGCAAAATTTCTTTCTCTTTTATTTTATCAGTCATTTTTTTCTTCTCAGGGGGTTTCACCTCTATAAGAAATGTAAATCAAACCATAAGAGTACTTTCCACTTGGGTTAAAGAAAAACAGTAATAAAAAAAACACACCCCAAAGACATACTTAATGGCAAGTTTTACAAATATGCAATGGCTCTGCCTACAACATGTTTACATTGTAAAATCTGACCGCTCAACAGAGATCAATACCTGCTTTTTTCTGTTCAACTTTCTTCTCTTCTTCCTTCTCCTCCTCCTCATCATCCCAGTTATCCTGCAGAAAGAAAATGTATGGTAATCATACGTAAACTAATAAAACGATTTGAACTCAATTAAGGTTTTCATGTCCTATTTGTTTGTTAAGCTGCCGTGTAATAAGCAGAATAATGTAATGATTCGATAAAATAATTGATGACTTATTTCTTCACCATTAAAGGGGCCATATGACGTTGCTAAAAAAGAACATTATTTTGTGTATTTGGTGTAATGCGGTTCAAGTTTCAAAAAACACATTATTTTCCACATACTGTACATTATTGTTGCTCCTCTATGCCCCGCCTTTCTGAAACACATTGAGTTTTACAAAGCTCATTGGTCTGAAAAAGCGAGCTGTGCGTTGTGATTGGCTGAATACCTCAAGCGTGACGGAAATGTTACGCCCCTCATATACTGTGATGCCCTGTCCGGCCGGAGCGACGAGACAAAAACATTAAAACCCATTATAAACGAGGCATTTGTTGCATCCAGTGGGGACATGATTACTGATTATAATGACTTATACTTTTTACGCGTTGTGTTGCATATCGCGCCGCGTAGACATAAAACCATGTCTGCATTTGTGATCGGAGAAACGACAAACAAGCGCTACTCTACACTGCTCAAAACTCACGTTTGAATCGTCAGTGGCAAATCCTTTAAATATGAAAAACGTACTTACAGTCTGTGAGTCAGAACAGCCAGCATTTTAGGCTACTCTCCCAGGTTCAGGAAATAGTCCTCTGTAAAATGCGCTGCACACATCTGAATTTTTGGGTTGAACTGTTCTGGAACAGTGCTGTAAATACAACTTAACCACTGATTTCTAGTCGTGTACTCCTTTGGAAGGCCAAACAAAGTAGTTTCGCTTTCAAACGAAACACAGATGGCGGCGGCAACAATACAACAACGAGAATCAAAGTTACGCTGCCTTTGTGTAAACATTTGGCCAGTGTTATGCAAATCTTCCCACACAGTGACGTAGACATGTGGGGGCGTGTTTAAACAACGCATTTTAGGAGGGCGTGGACGAGTCTTAACTTTTAAATAGATTATCTCTTTGGGTTTGAGACTTTAGTCTTTGCAACTTAAGGGATCTTATCTATGCACGAACAGCTTGTAAACACTCCAAAAGAGTAAGGATCATATATAATCGCATCATATGCATAAAATTAATAACAGCACAAGTGTTTTTGATTAGTTTGGCCATTGTAATTACACAGGGCCAAAGATTATAAAACAACAGTTTTTTAAACATTCACAAAAGTGTCAATTCCTTTGTTAATAAACAGTGAATACCAAACTGGCAGAAATGGTTATGAAGCAATTTAAAACAAAACTGATGGTAGCTAATTTTAAAAGATTTTAAAACAAAAACAATCATTTTGAAATTTCCAGAGTCAGACATTTCCAGGTTTTCTTCTGTCATTCCAGAAAAGTTTATTTGAACTTTTGAAGCCCCGGTTAGCAGGTTCATTAGGGGAGTCTTTTCCTGAGCTGCCTTTCAAACAAAATAACTTGCAGTATATCTCTCTCTCACAAACACAAGCACACACGCACGCACTTTTTTCAATTTAATTAGCTTTATTGGCATGACAAAAAGCACATTTTGCATTGCCAAAGCATGCATAGGAAAAGAGAACATATACAACAGTGTAATCTGGAACAATATAGCAATTGAAATAACATTTGAACAAGTAATATTGAAAGAATGACATTAAAACATATGGATACATATAAACATGTATATGATATAGTAAAGGTTATGGAACAAGATTATGTATTTATTTAATTAATAAACTGAATAACTGGATTCAACATTATCTACAGTCGTGTATTGGTTGGTTTGGTGTGAGTTAGCCGTATATTTACTGGATATTGGTTTCTTGGCTGTGGCTGTGCCTCAGGAGTTGGCAGGCTGCTATAACTCTTGCAGCTGTATTTGCACATTCAGATTTTTCACAGTTTTTCAGTTGGGGTGCAATTATTAAATTGGGGAAATATTTTGTTAATTTTGGGACAGTAGTGATCTCTAATGTTTTGGTATTTGGGGCATTCTGTGAGGAAGTGCAGCTCTCTTTCAATCTCTCCCAGACTGCAGTGGAAGCAGATTCACTCCTCACGGGAGAGCCAGGTTTGTCTGCGCCGGCCCGTCTCTACAGACAGACTGTGCTCGCTCTGTCTGTACATCGTCAATGTTTTCCTGAGTTTCACATCAGTCACTGTGCTCAGATAGATTGCCATGGTGTACTCTCGATTTAGTGTCGAATAACATTCTAATTTGTGCTGGTTTTTAATGGGGTTTGTCCAATGGGTGATGTACTTGTCTTTCTCTGTGTTGATGATTTGTGTGGGCCGAATGGTTGAGAGTGTGAGTGAGTTCTGAGGCTGGCTGATCTCTGTCAGTCTCAGCACCAGCTGAAGGAGGGGACTCTTCGTGAGCCTCAGCTCTTGGTGTTTCAGTGCTTTATAATGGTATGTGCTGGGGTCGCTTGTCTTTAGGTGTTTCCAAAATTTGATGGCGCTTTTTTGGATGTTTAGAAGGAGAGGGTATTGGCCTAATTCTGCCCTGCATCCATTATTTGGTGTTTTTCTTTGGACTTTGAGTATTCTTTTACAGAAATCTAAATGCATATTTTCAATTGGATGTTCTTTCCCCAGTTTAAAAAAAAATCTAATTTTATAGGTGGACCCCAGACTTCACTGCCATATAATACAATAGGTTCAATTACTGATTTGAAAAGTTTGAGCCAGATTTGGACTGGAATGTCAATTTTAATTGATCTTTTTATGGCATAGAAAGCCCTTTGAGCTTTCTCTTTGACAGCCAAAGTAAAGTTACCTGTTGGAGTAATTTTTAGGCCGCGGTAAGTATGTTTTTGTGGTTTCAATGGTTCTGTGTGTGTTTAGTCCCTGAGATCTGGAGCGTTTCTGGAAGATCATGACTAGTTTTTTGGAGGTTTACTGTCAGGGCCGAGGTCTGACAGTAATCCTCCAGCAGATTCAGCTGGTCCTGAATCCCTTCTTTAGTGGGCGACAGGAGAACCAGATCGTCTGCGTAAAGAAGACACTTTATTGCTCTGTCATCGAGAGTGAGACCTTGAATGGGAGCATGTTCTAAAACATTGGCCAATTGGTTGATGTAAATGTTGAAGAGAGTGGGGCTTAAACTGCAGCCCTGTCTCACTTCATGTTTCTGAAGAAAAAAATTCAGTTCTTTTGTTTCCAATTTTAACAGCACATTGGGTGATTGTGTACATGGATTTGATCAAATCATAGAATTTCCCCCCTATTCCACTGTCAATAAGTTTTAGGAATAATCCTTCATGCCAGATTGAGTCGAATGCTTTCTTGAAATCAATAAAACAGGCGAAAATGTGACTTTTGTTTTGATGTACATATTTATCAATTAGTGTTTTTGTGTAAAAATGTGCGGCATTTTGGGAGGAAACCAATTTGACATTTACTCAAGGCATTGTGTTTGATAAGGAAGTCTGACAGTTTTGTGTTTAAGATGCTACAGAAAACCTTCTCCAGGTTACTGTTCACACAGGTGCCTCGGTAGATGTTGGGGTCCAGTATGTCTTCGTTCTTGTGAATGGGGCTGATGAGGCCCTGGTTCCAGATCTCAGGGAAGAACCCTACACACAGAACATCATTGAAGAGTTTAAGGATGGCCAGTTTGAAGCTTTGCTCTGTGTGTTTCAGCATCTCGCTCAGGATGCCGTCAACACCGCAGGCTTTCTTGGGCTCAACGACCCATAATTTATCTTCCAATTTTTTCAGTGTTATGGGGAAATCTAAGGGGTTTTGATATGCTTATTGATTTTTCAAAAATGTCTAGTTTTTTAAAATTATTTAATTTTGATCAGAGTTTTGAATTTCAGTTGAGCTATATACACGTAATTCTTGGAATTTTTTCCATATCTCTCCATCTTGGATAGCCAGATCTTCTTGATTTGATTTGTTTAATAATTTCCATTTATCCCCTAATTTGTTTGAATTTATTGGTTTTTCGATCTCTTCAAACTGGTCTTGCAGAAACTGAGCTTTTTTCCAGCGGAGTGTGGCTTTGTTTTGGCTTAGTGCCTCGCAGTAATGAAGACGGAGGTCCTGGTTTTCTGGTTGGACAAATTTTTTAGTTTTTTTCTCAGAGCCTTACAGTCTGAATCAAACCTTCTGTCAGTGTCCAATTTCTTTTTCTTTGGTTTTATAATTGTCATATCACTTCTTTGTGCTGTCTTATAGAATATGTAATTTATATCTTTCACTGCTTGATTGATGCCGAATTGATTTTTAGGGTATTCCTGTATTTGGAAAGAATGTAAGAGGGACTGTATTTCTGACGAATCAGTAGCTTTAATGTAATTAGTTGTACTGTTTTCTGCCCATTTGAATGGCATAATTTTGTGCATTTGATATGGTGCCCTAATTGGTTTGGGTAATGTTTCAGACTGCTTTATATAGAGGGTGATTTGACTGTGGTCTGAGATAGGTTTCAAGGGTTTGACTGTGAATGCTCTCAAAGAGGAAAGATCTAGATCTGTGATTATACCATCTACAGTGCTGCTACCAAGAGCTGAGCTGTAGGTGAACCGACCGAGTGAGTCTCCTCGCAGTCTTCCATTGACGATGTACAGAGACAGATTCTGACAGAGCTGCAGCAGCTGCCTTCCGTGAGAGTTCACTGTTTGATCACAGTTCTGTCTGGGAGGGTGAGAAGGAAAAAATCTGTTACTGCCAGTAATGAATCTGGTGCCTTGTGATTCCATGAAATCTAATTTGTCACCGGTTCTAGAATTCAAGTCACCCATAAGAAGCACATATCCCCCTGGGCCTGGAAATGGCTGATTTCTTGCTCTAAGTTTTGAAAGGTTTCTTCTTGGAAATAGGGAGACTCGAGGGGTGGTATGTATATGGCACAGAGGAAGACGGGCGGAGATGTTGATATGATGCCTTTTTTCATTTTCTGCAACAGGTGGTACTGCTCTCTTTTTACATTCTATGGGCAGTTCAGATTTAGTCCAGATTATCATCCGAGTCTCTTCCCTGTGTGGTTGATCCGAGTTTGACTGAAGATAATATAGTTTCTCTGTATCCTGAAGGACAGCCAGTGGACTCATCCCCTCTACGTCAGGATTCTTGTAAAATGATGATATCTAGGTCATCACTTTCTCTCATAAAGTCTGGATTTTTACTCTTCAGACCAAAGACTGAGGAATTCAGACCCTGAATGTTCCACAAGGAGATGCTAAGTGATTTCATCACAAAAAGAAAGATAATCTAGAGAGTTTGTTTGCTATTTTGAGAAAAAAAGACATAAAAAGAGCAAAACCAAAACAGATTGGATGTAACAGTAAATACATGTGAGAAATGTTATGTTATTAACTCAGAATATCAACTAACTTAATTTGGAATTTTTTTTATTTTTTATAAAGTTCTCATCTCTGTCCACTGTGTGTCAGTAGGTGAGAGCACATGATACTCCGCATGTGTTGGATGTTGTGAAGCTCAGCGCTGGCCGGGTTTACCCCTCCGCTGACGGCCTGGGTGTAGCTCTGCCTCTCTTGCTCGGGTGGAGGAGCTGTGGGGCTTTTGTGGAGCAGTCTCTGTCTGTGTGGCTCCTCTCTGGGCACTGAAGCTCTGGATGGGGCTCTAGATGAAGTGCTGGCTGGGATGCGGTCTTGCTGGTTTGGCTGGGTTAGCGCTGGTTCTGCTCCACCTGGGGCTTGTCTGGTTGGTCCTGTTTAGAGTGACGTCTTTAAAGGGGTCATATGATGCGATTAAAATTTTTCCTTTCTCTTTGGAGTGTTACAAGCTCTTGGTGCATAAAGAAGATCTGTAAAGTTGCAAAGACTAAAGTCTCAAATCCAAAGAGGCATTCTTTATAAAAGTTAAAGAGTCAGCCACGCCTACCTAAAACAGCTCGTTATAACACGCTCCCACATACCTACGTCACTATGTGGGAAGATTTGCATAACGCCACCCAAATGTTCACGCAAAGAAAGAAGTCGTAACTTTTATTCTCGCTGTAGTATTGTTGTTGCCGCCGCCATGTCATGAAGGCACTGTGTGATTTGTTGTGAAAGTGAAACTACTTTGTTTGGCCTTCCAAAAGAGGACAATATCTGCTTCGTCATGCCTGGAGCTGATTCGTGCTGGTTGCTGAGGAAATACTACAACTTTGCACTGTGGATCGGCTTTCACCGTGGATGAAACTGAGTCCAGCCCAGGGTCGTCACATGGGGTTGCCGCAAGTCCGCCGGATGCTCCTTAGTCGAATCCACTTCCTCTGCTCACTCTAGCCCTCCGGCCATTCCTCACTTTATCCCCGGGCCTCCGCTCACTCTAGGCCGCCGTGTGTGACGCCGTTTCGTTGTGAAAGCGAAACTACTTTGTTTGGCCTTCCAAAAATGGACACGACTATCAGTGGTTAAGTTGTATTTACAACACTGTTCCAGAACACTTCAACCCAAATATTCAGATGTGTGCAGCACATTTTATGGAGGACTGTTTCCTGATCCTGGTAGAGTAGACTACAATGCCAGCTGTTCTGACTCACGGACTGCAAGTACGGTTTTTTATATTTAAAGAGTTTTATATTTTATATATTTAAAGCAAGTTTTTTGGGGAGTGTAGAGTAGGGCTTGTTGTTTGTCATTTCTCCGATCACAAATGCAGACATGGTTTTATGTTTACGCACACCAAATAAACAAAATAATGTTCTTTTTAGCAGCATCATACGACCCCTTAAAGTCTTTTTGCTAGGATATGTACTAGATTTTTATATAGGTGGACATGATCGTACAGACAGTCGGTGTCCAGGTCTAGGTGGTGTGCCAAGTAAACATTAGGCACAAGGGCACAGTGTCTAGAGATGTTGGCATTCATCTTACTGATTGTGTTTGGATGGAAGTCTTTTCTATGAAGCAGAGTGGAGAGGATGATTTTTGAGTTGGGGAAAGTGTGTCTTGCTTTTTTCCACAACAGCTCTGAGGGAATCGGACACTCTGTCCTGTTGGCTCCGCAGATCATTGGTGCCCGTGTGGTTGGTGATGTAGCTGGAATGGCCCAGCTGAGATTCTGTCAGAAGCTCCAGGGCTTTGTCAGTGTTGGGACACCAGTGTTTAACAGCTGTGTCGGGGGAAGAGTTTCTTTATGTCGATGAATTTTCCATTTGAATCAATGAGCAGGGCTATTTCTGGCTGTTCTGTGCTGGTTGGTGCTGTGCTGTCAGATGGGTGCTGCTGGTGTTGTGCTGGGGCACTTGACACGAGGCGCTGTGATGACTGTGAGCGGTCTGAGTCAGGTCTCTCTGGGTGCTGGCTGACTGTGGCAGGCGTCTCTGCGGTGGAGGGCAGTGTTTGAGCTCTGTGGATCTGCTCTGGTTCTTGTCTTGTTAGGAGCAGCTCTCTCATCTGCTCTTTCAGGGCCTGGATCTCACTGTGCTGCTGCTCTCTCTCCTCCTGTACCTCTCTAAGCTGCTGCCTCATCTCTAAAGTGAGATGCTCCCTGTCCTGTAGCTGGAGTCTCAGTGTGGCCAGCTCTTTCTGACAGCTGTCTGTAAACTTTTGACTTGCTGTGTGAGGGCTGACAGTCTCTGTGTGATGTTCTCTGAGTTTTGCTGGAGTTCAGTGTGATGCTCCTGTTTGAGTACGGTTTCTCTGAGCTGCACTATCTCCATCTCCAGCCTTGTGAAGTGCTCCTGGAGTACAGGTATAGATTTGAGCAGGGGGGATGAGGGGTCCTGGGCAGGGCTCTCTGCAGCGGTGGGCTTGAGATCTGGGCTACTGCTCTGTGTATTCTGCTCAGACGTTAGATATTCAGATAATAGGGCTTTCTCTTGTTTCATTATTGCACTGTAGTCAGTCTGGAATGTTTTCAGATTTCCCTGTACCATGACTGTGCCATTTTTATACAAGTTCACAGTTATCACTGTGGTGTTGGGGTCACATGGTTCTCTGATTTTGACTTTCCAGCCATTACATATGCCCTCCTTCTATACAGAGGGGTAATGGTTGATGATGCTTTATGCCAGACGTTGGGATGATCAGTGAAGAAAATGAGATTGCAGCATTCTCCAGTTTTAAAGGTTGTCTTTAAGAAGTTTCTAATTAGTTTTTCCTTGCAGAGTCAATTGTGACGTCAGAGGGGTACTGTATGGGCATACAGTCTGTGCAGACTGGGGAGTTAATTTGCATATGGCAGTGGGGTGACTGCATCTTCTCCTCTGATTGGTTAATGTTCTGTGCCTCATTTGAATTGATACATTGAGGATGTCAGAGTGTAGGGTAGCCATAGCTTTTAGCATTTTTAATAGTTTTAGTTTATAAAAAACTATAAAAAGGTCAATTTTAAATTGTATGTCCTTGTATTTGAGAATAAATATTGTCCACTCTAGTTAGTTGTACTAGGCATGGGCCGGTATGAGATTTTGACGGTATGATAACCTTAAGCAAAAATATCACGGTATCTTCGTTACAGCTCTAAAATGTGTTATTTTTAAATGACTGGGTAAAAAAAAAAACTTTTTCCACTGAACACAATATATTTTGTTTTTGAGCAACATACAGAATATTAGGAACAGTAGAATTTTTTTTTATTTGTTTCCCAAAAAGAAGAAAAATAAAGACTGACATCTTTATTTAATCTAAATCTGTAATTACAGTTATTTAATTTTAGTTATATAATTCACATACATATCATTTATCTAATTTCAAATCATTTAGTTATATAGTTTCATCTACATCATTTGATTTAATAATAACCCAATTTGAAGCAAAAACAGAATGTTCTGACTAGCTTTGTGAAATTATACAACATGCCTGAAGGAAGCAAACAGCAGGAGCTCTGAATGAGACGCAGATTCACTCTCTGACAGCAGGAGGCGCTTCTGGAACACCAGATACAGTGTTTCCTTGGTTACCGCTGTAACCTTAGCAGTCACCACTGATAAGCTACCACTAAATATTGTAGAAACTTAATTTGCTTTGCAATGATTTGTATCGTGAAAAGCGCTGTACAAATAAACTTGACTTGGCTTAAAGCAGCACTGCGCTGAAACACTGCTTTAATATGAACTATACAGAGACGAGATTAAAAGAAAATACCACGTAAACTTTTCTGAAGACAGTCAGTTCCCCTCAGAAACACATTCATTTAAACCCCCAAATCAATATTGAGGATTTTCTTCCAATAGTCCGTGCATCATGAACAGTGAGTGATCTGCCAGCTACAGTATTTTTCACTGTGCGTCCGTCTTCAACGTCTCTGGCCCATGTTAACGGGCGTTTACAGACTTCATATTTTCACATAAACGACATTTTGGAAAACGATTGCATTGCAACGCAGTTTGTGCAAGTCCAGAACAGAGACAAGTTGCTTGCAATAAGACAAAAAACGGCCGGTTGCTAATCACGCAAGTTCCTTAAGTTTGGCCATCCTACACACATGTGACTGACCACTCGCTGGCACCAACAGGAGGAAGGTCGTGTTACTCTCTACACTGCACTCAACCTGAGGGATTCCTACACTTTCAGTCTTTGAGGAGACATGAAAAACAGCGCCTACCGCAGGAACGGTATAACGGAAAATATTAGAGGTTTTGAAACCGTGACATTTTCAAATCGCGGTATACCTTGAAACCGGTAATCGGCCCATGCCTAAGTTGTACTCGCTGCTTCTCCGTCTCTGAACTGTTGAGGTTTATCTCCGTTCGAAAAGAGAGCGCACGAGAGAATTCTAGATCTGCGCTCAACAGAAACTCAAGCAGCTGCTGTCAAAAAAGTACAGCATCCATATATCAACGAGTGTTAAGATGTGTAACACAAACTCGGTCGAAAAAGAAATGCGTTTTAAAACTTATGGCATTCACTAGACCTTGTTTGCAAATTGTCGTGTGCGGCGTACCACGTTCGCGAACTACGCTAGCACATTACATTACAAGCTAAAGTAGCAACAACAATTGTAATAACTAGGACGAGCAGCATTTTGTTTTTTAAGTCAGTACAATGAACCAGTGAAAAATGAAAACGCTACTAAAGAAGCTCCACATGGCCTGTCACTTGCTCGCTGTCGAAACTGGTTTCATACATTTTAACCATTGACACTCACATGATGTGTAACCAATGTGCTGTCACACCTCCTATAGTAGTTTGATTAATCTGTAAAGTGTTGGCAGCTTATAATTGCTAAAAGAGAAACTGTCAGATAACAGATCCTTCAAGCTGGAAGGTGACACGCAGTCAGTGTAACAGTAGTAACGTTACTAGACAATCATGAACACGCAACTGGATACAGCTGGTGAATCTCTAAATAAAACGGGTCTATTCTAGGCTAGCTAAACTTCTACAAATACACCACGATCGTCCATATTAGCGTTGCTACCTTTAGCCACATATCACGCGATAAGGCCTAATTAAAAGGACTAAAACGCTCTTTAGTGATAAAGTTTTGATAACATGGCCATTAGCACGTTACCTTGACGTCTTCCTCCTCGTCCTCGCCTTCCCATCTATCCAGCCTCCCGGCGGCATTTCTGATCGGCTCACTCAGCTCGAAGTTGTCAGCGTCTTTCGAAAAACACAATAATGCTGTGGTTAAGACAGTGACCGACACCCTGTCACACACTTGAATCTAAAATATGGAAGTAGTCCTCACCCCAGTCGTCGGAATCCGCCATCTTGGCTAAGTGTGAGTGAGTGGGTGAAAGTAGTAGCTGAGAGAAAGCCTCTGGTCTTGTCTTCTTGCTGACGGGAAACCGAAGGACTGGAGTCTGCGCCGCTGCGCTACAACGCCCCCGTGTGGCGCACATGAGCACGAGCCATCACTGTTGCACAAGTCTGTATTTATATTATTTAATATTCTTTTATAATAAATACTAATAAGAATACATTTTTACAATTATTATTATACTTAGCAATAATAACTGTTGTTGTAGTTTTATAATTATAAGTCCCTTTATAATGTTTCTTGTAATACTTTATTTCCAAGGATATATGCACTGGTTTATGCACAACAATACAAAATTAACATACAGTCTGACATCAGACATGAAGTATTACAGCAAATAGATAGTTACATAAGAAGCCAGAATAAATACATGAGTGAGTTTACAAATGAAAGAAAAAGAAAACATCACAATCAAGTTTTTACTTTAATTTAATACAACCCCTTCTGATATTTTTCCAGAATTTCAATGTACACTACTAGTCAAAGGTTTTTGAACAATAAGATTTATGTTTTTTTTTTAATAATTCTCTTCTGCTCACCAAGCTGCATTTATTTGATCCAAAATACAGCAAAAGCAGTAAAATTGTGAAATATTTTTACTATTTAAAATAACTGCTTTCTATTTGAATATGTTTGAAAATGGAATTTATTCCTGTGATCAAAGCTACATTTCCAGCATCATTACTCCTGTCACATGATCCTTCAGAAATCATTCTAATATTCTGATTTGCTTGGTGAGCAGAAGAGACTTCTTTAAAAAATATATATAAAAAATGTTTTACTGTTCAAATACTTTGACTGGTAGTGTATGGAGGCTGTTAAAGCAGTTAAAAAAGTAAATAAATAATACTAATAAAAACAGAACAATAAGTTGAATATAAATCACAAGTCAAACCAAATCAGTTTAGGCAATTACAGACCTAGGTTAATACATTCTCCAAGCAAGCAATTATTCAAAAACAGTCAAAGAAAACCACATTTTCACTGACTATTATAAAGTGCTAAAAGAAATATTTCCATGAGTTATTGTTCTTTTATTTCTCATAAGTATTATCTATACAGTATTAGTGGTCGACCGATATATCGCCAAGGCCGATATTTGGCATTTTTCAAATATCGGCCGATAAGTTTTCCTGTTTGGCCGATGCGTTCGTGACAGACTTTTATTTTGACGGCGCTGACAGCGGTAGCGCCTGCGCACACAGTGCTCACATTCTCCCTCCTGTTCGCTGTTGTCCTTAACAGTTGTCTAATAGGATAGAAATCTGTCTAATAATCAGATAGAATGGTTAAACAAAATTAAAATGTATACAAAAAAAGTATCATAACGATTGATTTTATATTATTAGTAATAGAAAGGCAAACATTATAATACTTTCTTGTTTGCCGTCAGCATTCAGCAAATACGGATTTATATAATTTAAACAAATCTTTGAATGACTAATAAACATTTAATTTCACAAACTTAATCGGATCCAGTTGTGAGATCTTGTGAAGTGTGCATTTGTATCCTGCACGATCGCGTGTTCTCTGCGTGACGGTCGGTCCGTGTGAATTGAATGCGGACAGGAGGAGAGTTCAGCTTCACTAGAGATGCGCGATCAACTAACTTTAAACTCGTGATTTCAAATTATGCTGCGCTTTATGCATTTGCCCACTGCCATATTCATGTCATTTCCACTGTGTGCTGTATGTAAAATGAGTGTTACCTTGGCTTTATTTGAAAAAATATGATTCCCAATGCACACAAACTTCCCAGAATACTGAGTGCCCTGTTGGTTACAGTGTTTACTTTTTACTTTTTTTATTAAATATTTATTTGTGAAAAATACTTTTATATAAATTATAAGTATGTTTACAGGTGCATCTCAAATTAGAATGTCGTGGAAAAGTTAATTTATTTCAGTAATTCAACTAAAATTGTGAAACTCGTGTATTAAATAAATTCAATGCACACAGACTGAAGTAGTTTAAGTCTCCTAATTTATTGAGATGCACCTGTATTTAACACATTTATTTTTTTTAATCCATTTTCAAATGATTTTAAATTTCTTAAATATTAAAAAGAAACTGGCTGTTCACAGAGTGCTGTATCCAAGCATGTTAACAGAAAGTTGAGTGGAAGGAAAAAGTGTGGAAGAAAAAGATGCACAACCAACCGAGAGAACCGCAGCCTTCTGAGGCTTTTTTTTTTTCTCAATAATTTATTGAGATGCACCTGTATTTAACACATTTATTTTTTTAATCCATTTTCAAATGATTTTAAATTTCTTAAATATTAATTAAAATAAATAAAATTATATCGGCCATCGGCCACCCTGCTTTCCAAGATATCGGCATCGGCTGTCAAAAAACCAATATCGGTCGACCACTATACAGTATTAGAGTTACATCATATTGCACCTATTTGAAAAGAAAAGTTCAGTTCAGTATAGCAGCAATTCAGCAGCGACAGACCTAACTCATCCCAGAGAAAACAGCAGCATTATCAGGATGCTGGAGAGGTAGAAGAAAGGACAGGGATACATTGCAACTCCCAGTGACCTGCCTGAAAGATACACAAATATAACTGTGAGACAAAATAAAGAACATTTAACAACTCAAAATGTCCAAATATCAATCGTTCATTCAGGTTTGAGATTGCTCACACGTTTAACTATAACCAATATTTTTTTAATTAAAGTATAAGAAAAGAGTTTTACCTCTGAAATCAACAGGTTTGTCCTCCCAGGGGTTGAGCACCATGGACAGAGCCGTCTGCTGTACTGGAGACAGAGCGGAGCGCTGGGCCTCAGTCACAGCAATGGCCTGATCATACGTGAACATACGAATCTGTGCCTGGTTAAACACAACCTGTGAAGAGAGAACGTAGAAACACCACGTAACAAAGATCGTAGAATGACTTCAAAATACATTTAATCTTAAAAAAAGAGGACATCATAAGAGTGTTTGGATATCTTGCAATTTAAGTATGAAATTAACGGTTTGTTTGATTTTTATAATTTGTTGTCAAATCGGTGACAGGAACTAGAAAAGACAAAGGATATTGCTACTTGACGTGCCATTAATAGTTATGAACAGTCAAATAACCACATACATATATCATACATTTCAGTGCAAGGCACTAAAGAGGCTAGAGAAAACAGATACTAACTGCAAATTTGCCCGCTGGGATGAGCGAGATGGCAAGTGGGGTGATTCCTTCTATCTGTTCCCTCACCAAAGCAGACATGGCTATGTCAGGCAGGCCCGCTACAGAAAGGGGAAAATGCACAAAAACACCATGTATAGACAAAAAACATAAATTATCATAACTACAGACCAAACCTAGCAAATCAGATACAAGTTAATTTAGGTACTAATACTAATTCTTTGCTATAAAATATATGTTAATAGAGTGACTTAAAGTACACTTCTTAGAGGGACAATTCCAATTTTGGTAACTTTTGGGTAAAGTGCCTTGCTCAAGGTCCCAATGGAGATATCTGTGGGAATCAAGCCATCAGCTTTCTGATTACAAGCTCTGAGCTGTACCTGCAATCGCTCCAATCTCAATGAAGACCTCTGATCCCCAGGAGCTGACCAGTCCAAATGCCAAGCTTTGACTGAGCAGCCCTATCAATGCCTGCAGCTGTTCCTCAGAGCAAGACAAATTCAAACGGCCAAGCCACAAAACTGCTTTACTGGAATAAGAAAAACAAGACATTTCACATTCAGCACAAGAGTAAATTTAATTGGAGGAAACACACATGATAATGTGTGTTTAGATCAGGTTTAGATAATTCAACCTGAACTCTACTGGATTCAGGATGCGCATGATTGGTACATCAATCCCACACACAATGTGTCCCAGTGCCACAAAAGTGCTGGAGTCTAACTGGCTAGGAGTCTTTCTGGTTGAGTTCAGAACCGTGGAGAATAGTGATTTCAGCTGCAATTGCAAACAGAGGTCATTTACAATATGTATATAAAACAGTAAGATTTTTTTTCACATTGTTATTGTTTTCAAATAAATTCTGTTCTTTTGAACTTTCTTTTCCTAAACAAATCCTGAAAACATGTATCATGGTTTCCACAAAAATATTAAGCAGCAACTGTTTTCAACATTGGTTCTTAAGAAATATTTCTTATTATTATCATCAAAGTCAGCATATTAGAATGAATGTTCATGTGACACTGAAGACTTGAGTAATGACTGGAGTAAGTTCAGCATTGCCATCATATGAATAGGCCTATATTACATTTTAAAATATAGAAGAAAATAATTTTAAATTGCAATTATGTTTTGCAATATTATTGTTGTTTTTACTGTATTTTTGTTCAAATCAATCAAAATCAATCAGTGCATTTTCATTGATTTGTGGTATATTGTGTTTTTCAAATTGCCATTTTACCAGCCATTCCAGCTCACTTTTACAAATGTGCTCATCAACATTTCACCTGTCTGCTGGTCCATGTGTTCAGAGCCCCCGTAGCTGAAATGGACTGAATTTCAGAGAGTCTAAGAGAGGCCAATTCTTCAAGTGAAAGCTGAGTGGCAATGCGACCCAACTGAGAGATCACTGAAGAGTTAAAAGAGGAAGGCATCCCATACACCTACACACAGACAAAAAAAGTCACCACTATTATTATGCCACAGATACGCAGATATTCACCGAATATCACCAACATATTAATGGGATTTCCACCAAGTGGAAAGGTACAAATGAAAAGGAGGATATGTCTTATTACGTGCACCAACAAAATGTCATATCTCAAAATTGTAAAACACTTGTAAGAATGTTATTTAGGAGCATATGAGCTGATGGAGAAATTCAGGCACCTCTTTGGTCTTTGTAAGGAGCATTAACAGCTCGAATGCACTGAAAAATGGATCCTGGCCAATGAGCTCCAAGCACCTCCGAAATGCAGCTTGTGGCATGTTTCTAAGGCTGTCAATAGTCCAGGCAGCAGGTTGTGTCACATGCAGGCTCTCACAAGAGGGGATCAGTCCAGTATCTAAGACACAGAGATGGAGAGATTAAATGAAAAGGGTTGAGCGGTCAAAAGTGTGAAGTGACAGCCATACTGCTGTATTATATCCCTTCACAATCTGTTATTTATTTAAAGTAAACAGAATGATTTTAACAGATGACATTCTGTCAAGGCAGAGAATTGTGCTTACAAGGGGCACGTCCCATTCTGAGGAAGCCGAGGAAGAACTGAAGCACAAACTGCTTCTTCTCAAACAGCTCGGAGGGTTTCTGACACAGAGAGCCAAACTCTCCTCTCTCCCACTTCTGCTGACTCAGGAACAGCCTCTCGATGCGCTCTAAGCTCATCAAACCCTGAAGACACACGCACACATGCAGACAGGTCAAAACACAGGCGTGTGTTCAGATGACACAAAAACATTTCTGGTCACTCACTAAGGGAATGAGCCGAATAGTGTCCTTCGGGAGAAAAAACAAGAAGCGGTCCACTTGGTTCAGTGTCTCTGATGTCCAGTTTTTTACAGGGCTAAGCGGAGAAAACAGTTTATTGCCAACTTGCTGGGTTTGATGCAAGCTTTCATTTCCAGTAATTTAATAGAAACTAGAAAATAAAGTTTTAACTGTCCTTACCCAAATGTCCACTGTTCCTGTAGCATGTCTGCCACCAGGTCTCGTTTATTGGCATTGTAGCAGAATCTTCGTAGGAACTCCAGACCATCAACAAAAAAGCTCCTATCCAATTTCCAAAACATTTCATCTGTCACAAATGTAGCCATGACACCTAGCGAACGAAACTCCTCTTCAGTGTACAGGCCAGTGTACATATTCTGATGAGAAAATCAAAGAAATAGGGGTTGAATAGGAGATTCACAGAGACTTCTATACCAACTGGACAATTTGGAATTAATGTACATAGAATCAGGGTTTGTTAACCCTGTCAAAATCATTAACTGCAAAGATCCACACCGAAAATATGTGCATGACCCGTAGACAGCAAAATTATATTCTTTACCAGTCTTTGAACCATCTTGTCCACCAGGACAGCTTGTTTGGTGCTGGGAAGCAGTAGGAAGTAATATGGGTCCTGTATTATAATTTTCCTCAGGGAATCCATCTTATCTTGTGGAAATTTCTTAATGGTGCTCAGCCTTTAGACAATAACATGACATTTAACATGTGAAGACAAAATTACATACACATGTAAATGTATTTTGATGAGTTGAATTTTGACTCACGGAAGTGACAGGGAAATCTGAGAACCCAAATCTCCAAGTAAATCTGAGAAGAAGTCAAACTCATACAGTTCCTCAATTACACATTTTTTCTGTAGTACAGAAAAAGGAAAGGAAACTTCTGTCAAGAGAGTGTTTGTGCAATACTCCAAACATTATTCAGGATTCAAGACATCTGCACTCAATTTACAGGTAGGTCTGCACAAAATTGTATTGATTAATTGAGTGAACTATGAATACGATTATGAATAAGCACTACGAACAAGACTAAATAAAGATGAAACTAAACTAAACTGGTAATCTGTCAAATTTAGGTCCCGAATTTGAATGTAAGTTTACTAGATACCAGTGAGGGGTGAAGTGGCACAGGCTGCTCTTTTAGAAATGTCATAATGTCACGTAGAGGCAATAGAGATGCCAGTTTCTGGAACAATCGTCTAAGGTCCAAGCAATTCACTCCCGTAGCCAGTGTCCCCAGAGATCTGTCATTTCAGAGAAAGAGAAAACATGATCATGCTTAAGTGCTTCACTGAGCAGTGTCATGATTCATTTTGTAGACCTTGTTTATAATCACAAAATGAACTCACAAATCCCTAAAGGCCAAACTTACAGAAATTCTTGTAGTGAGAGACTTGGGTGAGAGAAGACAGCCTCTTTAAAGAGAGCTTTAGCCTGTTGAATGAAAAAACAATGTGAGGACGCTATTGGAACAAGGATTTAGATTTTAGCATAGCTTTAACTTGGACAATTCAGATTATAGAAAAAAATACTATGGAAATAAATAGCTACCAGCAAAGGGTTACCAACATTCCTCAAAATAGCTTCTTTTGTTCAACCGAAGAAAGAAATTCATACAGGTTTCAAACAACGTGAGGGTGCGTAAAAAGAGAGTGGGTGTACTATCCCTTTAAGGAATTTACCTATAAGTCATGGGGCACAATTACTGTAACCTGTTAAATATTTATGCATACATTAACAGTGAAATCAGTTACATCTTGGCTCTGAAAGCTTATCTATAACAGGAAAGGGGGATTACAAAACACTTTCATGCTTAATGTCCCGGAAAAAGGGACTGACAGTACTAGAGCAACTCAGGTTGGTTTTCATCTTATTTTCTGCTAGTTAACATGAGATACAGTGTCTGGCGTGCTAAATCAGAGGTTACACGACAAAGAAGCTTTGTTGTGCTCCATGATTAATAAATAAACTAGTAATTAGACACTGTAGTATTATACAGATCACTGTGGTAATAGGGAGTGTCATGATGGAAGACATGCTTGTTATGACCTCTTGCTCAAACACACACATTTAATCAGACTGTGAGAGAAAGTATATATTTTGCCCATCAGATCTTCACTAGATTTGGGATCATTTCTCGGATATTAAGACAAACTAACAGCCAAACCAATGTCTAATGTTTCCTATGTGCGTTGAGTTTACCTTCGGTAAGTACATTACCTTCGGGAATTTCTAATGATTGACTGTTTTGCAGCTCTTTTCTATGGTACCTTTAGTTACTGAACGTGTATTATTGTAAGCATTATAACTGATGTCTAAGGTATTAAACATATGTGTATTTATATTATTATTTCTTTTTCTTTTCATTTTTATTTCTATTTATTTATTTATTTGTGAGTGCGTGTGAAGACTGAGACAATGTTGTTTGTTTGTTCTGTGTTGTAATCTGAAATTTTTTTTTAAATGATAATAATAATAATAATAATAAAAAAAGATCTTCACCAGATTTGCAGTTCCTAAAAGAAATACAAATACTTGAAGGCAGCATATGAATAGTGGAAAAGTTTTACATAAAGTTATATTTTAGGCTTTGGTTATGTACTAATGAAATGCTACATGGTCTTTGCAGTGTAAGAACAGACATACACTAGTTCAAATGTTTGGGGTCAGCAATATATATTTTTTTACAGGACAAAGTAAATTGACCCAAAAAAAAAAAAAACATTTTGAATTGTCACCAAAGATTTCTGTTTCAAATAAATGCTGTTCTTTGGAACTTTCTGTTCATCAAAATCCTGAAACAATTTGTCACGATTTAGACAAAAATCAAATCAAGCAGCAAACTGTTTTCAACATTGCTAATAAAGAGAAATGTCTATTGAGCAGCAAATCAGAATATTCAACTGATTTCTGAAGGATCACGTGACACTGAAAACTGGAGTAATGGCTGAAAATTCAGCTTTGCCATCACAGGAATAAATCATATTTTAAAATATATTACAATAGAAACCAGTTGTTTAAAACTGTAACAATTTGAACAAAAACATTGTAACTAAAATTTTAACATAGTTTTACTGTATTTTGCAGCCTTGGTGAGCATAAAAAAAAAAATATTAAAAGATCATATTGACACCAAACTTATGAATGTAAGTCTAAATAAATATGTACAAGGGAGAAAAGACCAATCAAAATTCAGTATGCAAATAAGCATAAAATTACCACCAAAAAAACTATTGTGGTTTATGAATGAAGTGTGTATGACTGGACTATAACATACCTGCTGTGTGTTCCAGGGGCGAGTGTGTACAGCAGTGTCTCTGATCAGCAGCAGAGGGACTTGGGGAATCACACTGAGGAGTGGAGTGCTAGAGAGCAAAGGTTTGACTTTATCCATCCACTGGGACACAGAACTAGAATCCTGAAAGCACAGAAGAAGAAATTCACATTCATTTCTGTTGCCTGAGCTGTTACATATTCAAGATCAGCATGCAAAACATATCTGGTGAAAGGACACAATACATTTTTTTTAATCTTATGTGACACTCAAAGATATTTAAAACCAGAAATTATTCTATTCCATTGAAGAGGTTTTGCTTTTGCTTCTCATCTGGTACAACAATGGAGCACATTTGATTTACATTTGGTTATGTATATTCAGTCTGGTGTTAATACTTGAAGCTCTTTTAATTGTGGATTTACAGCTGTTTCTCTTAAACTAATACACCAATATGAGATGTTCGTGTTCAGAAGCCTAACGGGAAAATCTGTTAGAGTGAGTTTCGTACCCAGAGTTTGGAGATGATAGTGTTGACCTGTGGGGGGGTGAGCCCAGGTGTCTGAAGGCTCATAGCAGGTAACGCTTCTAGCAGAACATCAGTTGGTAAAGCCCATAGAGTCTCCACCTTTACTCCACTCACAAGAGATCCCAGTCTAGACAAATGCTCAGAGCCTGGTAGAGCCAGCTGAGAGGGAGCACAAATATCACACTTATAGTTCCAAAATATGATGTCCAGTATCATTCAAATGACATTCAGTATATTTGAGAATTTAGCAAACTGGGGTCTGGGACCACAATTTAGAGAGAAAAAATACATAACTGCATTTTTTTTCTTAAATTCACATAATAATTTAATGATGTCAACTTAATAAAAAATATATTTTCTTTAAATAATGTTTTAACAATTTGCAAAAAAAAAAAAGATATAATAATATTATACTTTAATAACCATTTATTGAAAAGATTTGTGGTCAATAATATTTTTACAATAAATAATTAGCAATTAATAAAAAAAAAATTCAGTAAAACTGAAAAAGTGATAGTAAAGACTATTACATTACATTGTTAAAAAATAATTAATGTTCAAATAAATGTTTGGTCACGCTTTATTTTAAAATCCAATTCTCGCTATTAACAAACCATTAACTATGGCTTTCTCCTCAGTAATCTCCTAAATTTCTGCTGATCAATAGTTAGCAAGGTAGTTGTTAGGTTTAGGTATCGGGTAGGATTAGGGATGTAGAATTTGATCATGCAGAATATGTGCTTTATAAATACTAATAAACAGCCAATATGTTAATAATAGGCATGCTAATAAGCAACTAGTTAATAGTGAGAATTGGTCCCTGTACTAAAGTGCTACAAAATGTTCTTCTGAACATTCATAAAAAAAAAAAAATAAATAAAAAAAAATCACGGTTTCCACAAAAATATAAATACAATATAAATACAAGCCCAAACTTTTGAAAGGTAATGTGAATCTACAGTATGACTGCCCTAATATTTTAGGAAATGGGTCCATCATAAAGGAATTATCAGCATTAGGGGGCCCTCTGGATCAAAAATGTTTGAAAACCCCTTTCATAAACAATGTAACTAGTCTTAACTTAAATAATTAACATGTGCCATAAGCAGACTATATTCCCCAAAAAAAATTCCTTTAGGAGTCTCAATGATGCCACACATTTGAAAGAGGATGTGTGAGGCATGCGCTAGCTCACTAGTGACACCCTATCTGACCTACATCACAATGTTCCCTTAAACCTTAGACACAAAATACAAAGGGCCGCTCGACAACTTCCTTGTGCCTGGTGCAAACCTATACCTTGAGGAACTGCCAAATCACACGGATCATATGAGTAAATGTTACATGCACTTTCAAACACACAAAGTAAATTTATGAAGAGTAACTGATGGGTGAGTGTGTGTAAGGCCAATGCAATTGTCCTTGAAATATCCCGGAGTTGATTACGCAGAGTTGTGGGCCAGCTGGCTGTGCAAAAGTGCTGACATCTCAAACACAGACACAAACATGTAGGTTCACAGAGACACTGGCTGACTTTTCAAACATTTAAAATGGAAAATATCAGAGCAAGCACAGCTTTTCTCAAGATATACTTACACTAAAATTGGCTGAGATCTTGTCGAAGATAACACGTGCCTTTATGAAAAAAAATATATATATAGTGATTAATAGGCAGTGAATAAGGCAGTGCATTATAAAGCAATGAAACAAGATGATGAATAAATATTCTGATAGATTAAGTCTCTTATGTTTAATTATATGGGTATTAGGTAGGTTTTTTTTTAATCACATTTTCTGACTTTTACAAGGACATTCCCCCTTTCAACCTATAATAAAGACAATCTGTTGACATCTGAAGCTTTCTATTTTACCATTGTGCTCCCATCCTCTGCCTTCCTTATGTTTTGGGTGCACACTGAGATGGACAAGCAGAATTCATGTTTGGTCATGCAGAAATGATTAAAAGGGTTGAGCAGTGACACAATCCTCTACCTATATCAGATACCATGGTTCCTCTGACAGCAGCCTTCCATCTGTTGCAGAGCCCTCAAGACTAAACCCACACTACCTGCTTGTAACCACTGATCTCTACTCAATTTTCCACCCACTTGGGTATACTCCATGTCCAAAATTAACATGCCAAATGCAAAATGCAAGTAAAAATGGTCTTAGGCCAGTGAATAAAACCATGCTACAGAGTAGCTGTCTGGTAGCATTATTAGAACTGTAACATTGCATGGTGTAGATCAAACTGTAAGACATCTTACTGTCTGAACCTTGCTGATGTAACATGAGAGACTCAAATAAAACATGCAACAATGTTGAATATTTATAATACTATGCTAGCAAAATTAAAACATGAAAACAAAATGTAAGATTTTGTTGGCAGTTGTTGACAATATTTTGTATGATACTATAAATGTTTCTCACATTCATTTTAATGTTTACCTTTATTTTATTTTAAATTTTTTCTTCAACTTTTCTGATTTTTATTGTATTGTAACTTTTGTAACTATAACTTTTTCAAATATACTTTTTTGGAAAACAATTAGAATCAGAATTGAATAGAATTTGAATAGAATCATGACTGGTAAGAAATATTTATGGCCTGCAGATTTTGCTAAATGATTTGCCTTGTGTGGCAAAAATGGTGTGTACCTGTGCAGGGGTGAAAGGCACAGAGGCGAGGGTGCTGAGAGCAGGCATGAGCTGGGCTGAGGTCAGCTGCTGCAGGACACTGGATCCCAGCAGGGGCAGAAAAGGGCCAAGCTCAGAGACTCTCTGAGGAGTGAGACTGGAGGGAGACTGCAGGTCAGACGATTTCAAGACCAAGCTGGAAATCTGGACACAAAACGAAAAGTAACCACAAACTTAAGGCTATTTTACATGCACCAATCCAGTACAAAATTTAACCATGGTTTTACCACAAAAAAAATAAAAATAAAAATAAAACATGGTTACTATAGTTAAACTGTGGTAACCACAAATGAATCATGGTTTTGCTACACTAACTATAGTTTAACCATGGTATTTGTAGTAAAACTGTGGTTATACAAATGATAATCAATATGTCAAAAAACCATGGTTAATTCACTTTTACTATGTAAAACCATGGTTAATTTTCGTAAGGGATATTTTTCAAGTGGGGGTTGTTTTTTAATGAAGAGGGTGAATATAAGTGACAACGATAAAAATGAGACAGTTGATCTGGACAATGTTTACCGACCATATTGCTAGGAACACTAAAACCCTGGACCACACACGTCCTGATGTTGTCCTGGATCACTGAGTAGGCTTCTGTTCCTGCATATGCCATCAGCTGGCTGGGGTGAGCCAGACAGGACAGATTACCTAACCTGGAGGGGTGTGAGAGGAAACTATTTTATTTATTTATTTTTTTGCTTTTTGTCCCAAATCTGAAAAAAATACAAGGAATTGTATTAATTTCATTTTAATGGAGTAAAACAACATTGTATTTAGCTAACCTCCTGATCTGGTTGACAGTGAGATTCCCGAAGGTTCCAATGAGACTCTGAGCAATGAACTGCTGCTTAAGGAGACCCAACCGGTTACTCATCAGGACATCCAAACCATCCAGCAGCTATGAAAAAACACAGGACAATGAGAACAAAATTAGTCAAGATATGTCAACTGATAATTTTAGACTATTCAGTCATTTCAAACTATCAAATGGCCATTTTAAATATGAACTTAAAGTGTCATTTTTAAAATGGAATGACTACACTATAAAATCTGATTTTTCAAAGCTTTTAAAACAAAGATTATTAGAGTACATTTGACAAGAAAACACTATTACATCCTTTCTACTTTAAAATGTAATGTTTAATTCAATGTTAATTGCTGTTTTTATTGCTTTGTAATTATTTGTGAAATTGACTCGCAATTTCTGAGTGTTTCAAGGTAAATCCTACACATCCTAATTTGTTTACCAAACTGTACATTTAATTTTAAATTTATTTGTGTATTCTGAAATGTCCCGTTCATATGGACAGCAGTGAAGAACCTTTCATTATGGTGTTAGCAGCACAGTCCACTACACAACCATTCTTAATTCATGTGTTTCTGTGTTTATTTATTCAAAACAGACTACGAGGTCATGTCTGTTACAATGAACCAGTGGCAAGCATTGGCATTTTCCCCAGCTGAGCTGCCTGAGGGTTAACTGGAGCCAGATGGGTTCAGGTATCTTTGTGAGGTGTTGGGGCTGTTACCTGAGCAGGTGAGAGGTACTGGAAGCTCTGGAAGGGCAGATAGGCGATCAGGTTACCAGTGTCTCTGATAAAGGATAAGCTGCCGGCTGTCATGTTAGGCAAGCTCATAGACTGACTGAACCATCGACCAAACGCTTGCTGCTGCTCCAGGGAAAGGTTTTTGATGCTGAAGTTAATGATGCTTAACCTGGAGAAAAGTAGAGGAGCGGAGATGTTTTAAATAATTTGAATTATGTGTAAAAACCTTACATGTTATTATTGTTAACTAAAAGTATTACAAATTTATTAAGCATAACAATTTTAATAATAAAGCTGAAAAAATATATAAATAGTGGATAAAAAAAACTCGCCAAATGAGAACTGTTGCCTTGGGAGCTAAGTGAAATAAAAAAAGTTGAATTTTAGATCAAAAAAATTTAAAGCTAAACAGAAATATCTTTAAAAGAGGAAAAATTTAAATGAAAACTGAAAATATAAAAAAGTTAATTCAAAATTTTTTAAATAAATACTATAATAGTATATAAATAGTACTATAATACTATATCATATTATATATAATTATATAATAATAAAAATAATAAACAATAAGTGAATGGTGTGATTAATAGATGGCTCTTTTTAAACAGGTGTATATATATTTATATATGTGTGTGTCACTCACGCATTGATATTATTTTGTAGTGGAGGCATTGACAAGATGTCTGAAGGGGTAGCTAGAGCGAACAAAAGACCCATGTCAGGAAACAGGCTAATATCCCTGGGCAAGTGAATTTGGAAGAGCACAGACACCATGGTGTGCAGGTAATCATCTGTTAGCTTCAAAAAAGAAAAGACTGTAAAGTATATCTGATGATGCATTTATCTTAATGATGCAATGATGAGATGGTCTACCTGCAAAGTGGCATAGTTCCTGTTATAGTACAGCAGGATCTCCCTCACAATTATGCTGTCTGCTGCACTGAGCACTGATCTCAAATGAGATAGAGGAATACGGAAATACTCCTGTAAAAGCAATCATGAGAAGTGCTACTCACACACTGATTTCAGCAAACAAAAGCAGATATTGTGTATGAATGATAATGCAGATTGACAAAGCAAAACATGAATTTGGCTCCAACACTTTTAAGTGTTATTTTTAGCAGCACAAAGCTAAAAATTGAAAACATGCAAATAAAGTTGTTAATCCAACCTTGATCAGGAAAAAGTTAGTGGGCACATCTCTTCCTGTTTGCATTAGACTGGTCAGAACTTTCTGAAATACACACATGCAAAGTTTCAACTGGAAATAAAGTATAATAACAATATTGTCTTATAACATAAGAAGAACGATCTCAACATTGATAGGAACAACAACAACATACATTAGGTATTTGTATCACAATACTAATGTAGAGACAAATCAAATGACTCAAGAGTTAATATTACATGCAAAGGAAGAGATTTAGATTATCCGGTGACAGGTCTAACACCTTACACCTCATGTTGATGAGCTAGATCATGGGTCAATTACAAAATAGTGGTGAACCTGGAATGGGATATGCTTCATTAATAATCAGAAAAACTAGAAGAACTTCCAGAACTACTTCACAGTGTCATTTTTGGGATACAGTGGTCTAATGAAAACAATGATATGCCCTGTTCTTAATATGAATTACTTCGGTTAGTAGCAATTTAATAATGATACCAACCCCAAAGCACTGCAAAAGCACACGCTTTTTGTCAAAGTTGGTCTCATTGTCCATGTAGATGACAATTGAGTCAAACACACTAAGCCGAATATTCTCGGTCACCCTCAGAGAGGTCAAATGGCTTTCTTCTAGAGCCAACAGCAGGACAACCCACAGGCTGGTGGCCCGCTTGACCACCGATGTCACCCGTGTAGTCATGAGATTCTCCAAGCGAGGCTGGATGATTTTTATCCCACAGCGCAACAGCAACCGAAGACCCTGGACTTGACTGGCACCTGGTTGGCAGACAGCGCTGAAGTCTGTGCTGCATGTCCAGTTTAGCTTCTTAGCTAACTCCCTAGTTAGACATGGCTGGGAAGTTGTTTCGTTGCTCCCACCGACACTGGTGGTTTGGGGAGCTGTGTATGTAGCACAGAGAGTGCCGACCCAGAGGCTGGAGGGCTCCCGAGTGATGTGGGTGAGCATGGAAGAGTCAGCACAGATGAAGCAGATAAAGTTGGCCTGGTCATAGTCCCAGCAAAGAGCGAGGAGAGCAGCATCCGGGAGCACCAAAGCCCAACTGGAGTACTGACACTGCTCAGCCGGTCGGAAACCCATCAGGCCCCCCCCGTTCCCAGCCCCACCACCTGGGCCAGGCGCAGTCAGGTTTGAGCATTGCTCCAATAACCAGGTGTTGTCTAAATTTGCCAGCAGATTCTGGAGAACCGTAGCGTTGGCACATACATTCCGAGTGAAGTTCTCAGTGTCAAGATCTGCACAGAGAGCAAGATCAGTCATGTCTACAATAGTAGGCTGGCTCCAATCTGAATAGACGCAAAGTTGCTCCAACACATTTGTGGTGTCATTATCAGAGCACTCTCTAATCAGCCATTGGTTGTCAACATGAAGAGACAACTTGTCATACAAGGGTATGTTGCAGCAGACGTTCTGATGGAAGCCGATCTGGTCATACTGCCAGCATAGAGCAACCACAGATGGATCCACAGACATGTTAGTCCATTTGCTATAGGTACACCAAATATCAATGCTCAGCGGCGGTGGGCTTGTAGGGGGATTCCTGATAGAATATGTGCAATATTGCTCTACCCAAGCATTTCCGCTGTTCAGCAAAAGTTCAGTGACAAACGTGTGGTTAACACACACCTCATTAATGAATCGAACCTCATCATTTTGGATACATACAGAGATCTGTTCAGGGGTGATTGCTCGTACGTTCTTCCATTCTGAGTATTTGCAAGACTCAGCCACAAGGGTGTTGATGTCGATTTGTGGAGGAGGTTGAGAGCAATTGGGCTTCAGCCAGTTGTTTTCTTCACTGGAGAACACAACCATAAAGAAGGGCATACTGTCACACAGAAAAAACTGAAATCTCTCCATGTCATTATACCAGCAGAACGTCACTATTGATGGGTCGATGGTTTCAGCAGTCCACATGTTATATGAACAATACAGGTTCACTATGTACGTGTCTGACACGTTTGCACAAAATTCCCACACCCAAGCATTACTAGGATTTCTGACCAGCACTTGCATAGCTTCAGCATTGTTACACACAGCAAGAATGAATGCCGCTTGATCATTTTCACTGCACATTGTGACCAGAGCTGGGTCTACAGCGTCAGCAATAGTCCAGTTCTGATAGTCGCAGAGTAGTTCGCTGAGGCTGAGAGTGGACTGTGCAATACGACTTGATTGTGCGATGCCAGGATCACTACAGGGCTCAATGAGAGGTAAGCTGACGTTCTTGATCATGTGACACACGTTCCTCCAGACCTTTGTCACTTCAGTTTGAGAGAGTGTGCGGAGCGCTCGACACATCTGATAAAGGACATAGGATTCCTGAGATGTTGCTCCAAAAATTGCTGCACAAAGGGTTTCGTTGAGTTGGTTCAGGTTTTGCCGTTCGCAGGTGAGACTGTACGTGGGAATGTTCACTGAGGTTGTGCCAGTACGACCGAACTGGATGCTGCCTGTGGCCTGGCATTCTGGACTTGAGAAACCGCAAGGAGGAGTTTCAGGGGCCAAAAACATATCCAGAAGTGACTGTCCAAAAGACCAGCTTACATTATTATTCATGCCCCTAAATACAGAAAACAAGGCATAGAATAAGTTGAGTTATTTTAAAGTAAAACACAAATGAAAATGAACATTTCTATCATCAGCAAAGAGTAATAGGCTATGATTTTAGTTTACATTGCTTTTTTACTTAAAAAAGAATGATAACAAAAAAGAATATATAATATAATATATCTCTCCAAATTGTATAACAGGAATATGGGCTTCCACTGACATACCACATGATAAGCTGTTTGAGATCACCTGTATACACAAGACAGAAGAAAACAAGAACAATCATTTACTGCACTGAAAAAGTATTCTAATACATGCAAAACAAACAATACTGAAGAACTGAATTTAACCTAAAGCTATGACACACCTTGTTGACACTTCTCACTCTGGTCTAGGGTAGGGATCTTAATGCCAAACTGTAATCCCAGGTTTAGAAAATCCACTGGCGTTTGAAGAGCAGTCAACATGAAATCAGACATGAATGACATCACTGGTGGAATTGCCATGTCCATAAATCTATTCCATAAGGCTAAAAAGTTGTCTGACAGCAGATAAAATGGGAGGTCTGAGGACAAAACATTCGTCAACATCTCCTGAAGAGAGCTTAATTGAGCCATAGTGGAGTCTGCCATTCGCAGATTAGATGTTGACATGCAAGCTTCAGCTTTAACAGAGGAGATCACAGAAAGTACTTGTTCATTCAATGCAGATGAAACGATACTGGTTAAATCTCCTTGCCATCCACAGTGCTGTCTGTCCACCAAAACGCAAATTAAAGTCTGAGGGAGAGTTTCAATGAAACTGTCAATCATTGCGGGCTGGTATATGGAGAATAAACTGTTGAATATTGTCAAGTAAGTATCTAGGTTAGTGCTGTCAATTGCGATTCTCTCAATGGGTGCTGACATTCTGCTCATGCTCTGATGAAGATTTGGTGAGGCCTCTTCTCCCTGTTCTTCTTTTGACAAGGATCTGATGTTCTCTATCAACGCTCTGATGTTCCTCTCAAACTCATCCTCACTCCTGGAGCTCTTTTCACTTGGTCTGATGATGGTCCTAGGTGATGAGGTCACCTTTATAGAGTCACCACATGCAATCCCTTTGAAGAAAAGGTAAAAAAAAATGGTCTTACTGCCTTAGAGTGAATACATTTTAAATACTGGGTGATAAACGGACACCAAGGGGCCTGATGAATAAACGTTGCGTATGCACAAAATGGGCATGGAAATTTGCGTATGCAATTTTCCACGCACATGTCAAGATTTATAAAAAATAAACTAGGTGTAAATATGTGCGCACCGTATGGACACTCTAGACCAGCGGTTCCAAAACTGGGGTGCACAGACCGACCAGCAGGGGTGCACGAGAGAACGCTTTTGATGATCTGTGTGCATTTTTTGAAGGGGCACCAAAATTTCGAGATGGGTATAACTCCAGCCTGGAGATCTCCAAATGGGGGCCGGAACTCCAAAATGGGGTGGGAGCTCCAAAATAGGGCGTGGCTTCCTCCCATTGACAGACAGGCACATGACACGCATGCGCAATTTCCCCCCCCCAATCCACTTCAGTGCAAACTCCGCCCCACAGCTGATTCTAAAGATTTTATTGGTTCTGTCAATTAAAGCGTTGATTTCCTACATTATGCTATAAAAAATGCTAACCCCTAAACCTACCCCACACCTGACCCTAACCTTAACCAGTGAAATTGACTGCAATTGGCGCTGAATAGCGTGATAAAGAAAGATGCAGCTCAGGAGATAAACAGTTAATAAGATTATGCAATAAGAGATTGTTCCATAACTTCCCAACCGGACCTCACCGGACAGTTTTTTAGTTACACCCAGCGTCGCTACCCCCTCCTACCCTGCGAATTGCCTTAACTGCGTTAAACATGGTGTCACGTGGCTGGGAATATGCATGGGAATGATATGCAGATAACGTTATGCATATTAAAACTAGGCGTTGTAAGCTCCATAAATGGCTATTTCGGGGAGGAGACGGGGTGGAGATTCATGTACGCAGTCTTCCGCTGACTGGGTCTTACAAAGAGAAGTTTGCGCAGGTTCTGGTGTACGCATTGCTTTAGAAATCTGAAAACTTTTGTATGTACGCAAAATCTAGCTTTTGTGCGTACGCACACATTTAGGATGAAATCTACGTAAAGTTGTATACATGAGGCCCCAGGTATTCATAAATTATTTCTTTTTAGGTGCATGCTGAAACAGTACATTACTTTTTTAATCTATATTTAATATGGGTAACGTCAAGAGTAATGTAAGAAAAACAAATGTTGGTTTTACTATTTTATCTTTACTCTGACATAAAACATAAGTTCTTCTTAAACATTCCGAGCTGGCAGGTACTTAAAATTGTACAAGTGCAGACAAGAAAGAAACAACGCTTACCTAAAACGATGCTGAGCATGAGCAACTTCAAACTACCTCCGTTGTGCATTTTTACCGAGAAAAATCCTGATGTCGTTAAGGCGGTTTGTTAATTTAACACGAGCATGACCACTGCCGGCAGGGACTTCATTTCTTTTGATTCCGTAATATTACTAACATAACATACTGTGCAATACTTGTCCTGTAATGTAGCCTCTCTGTGAAGTGATTCCTGGATTCCGTCTCTGTTCTATCACGGCTGCCGTATCGCTGCAACCCAATCCGACATCAGTCGCCTAATTAAACCGCAGCAGAAAATAGGTGCGAAACCGAGGCCAAGAAACACGCGGAAGGGATTTGGGAGTTGAGACACCGCCGAAAATGCTGAAATATTAACAGGTCGTGTTGACTTCAGCATCTCGGTCGCAGTAATGTACACCCGAGCAGTGACACAGGTAGAAACAAACGTAAGCACGGGTGGGTGGAAGATAATTGGCCCTCTGTGTCACTTCTGCACGCGGTAGAACGGCGCGAGCATAGTTGACAACACTGCTATAACAGCGACGATAGGTCAACTGTTCTGTGTGCATTAGAATACAGTGACTGAACAATTCTGACTTTTTTTTTTTTAGAGCAACCCTTTTTCAAAATGATATATTAATAACAGCCGTTTCATTTTGAACCGCAAAAGTATGCTCACAACTCAAAACAGTTCTTATAAACAAATCAAACGTATAAAGTCTAACTTTAAAACAGATCCTCATAATTGATTTAGCACAAATGCATCATTTTTGTATCTGACTATCCAATAATTTAAAAACTCCATGTGTGGCTGATTTACATTGTAGATTTTCATTTAAAAATGAATATTAATGTTTTTAGTTGACTTTATATATTATAATATTAATAAAGAATATTAATGTTAACCGTTATTCGTGTTGATTTGATTGGTTCCTGATATTTAAAAGGCAACCCATCATAAAACTTATGTGCCTCACTTTTGCTAAAACCATTGTAATTACAATGTATGGTAAGAATTGTTACCATAATGCATTTACATGTAAGCATTTGGCAGAGGCTTTTATCCAAAGTGACTGGCATTTGGTACACATTTGCATTTGATCAGTTCTTAATTCCCTGGGAATCAAGCCAGAGCCATTCTCTACCGTTTAAGTTACAGGAAAGCATGTACTGTCATAATAAAATATCAATTGAGCATTTTTTGTAAGATAACATTAAGCATTTAAACTTCAGGGTTCCCACACCTTTTGACCATCTTGTACACACAGATAATTTCAAGCTGTTGACATACCGGAAAGCAGAATAGACTATAAAAAAAGTCACTAAAGGCATTTCCATGACGTGAAAATTTTATTCATTTCCATGACTGTTACGGGCCTGGAAATCACTATCTGGTTCCATGATTGTGGGAACCCTGAAACTCCTTGTATATACAAAACATAGAAGTCAAATTTGATCTTAACTCCTTTTATGTGCATTAACCTTAACTTGCTCTAATTCTAGTGACATTAAGGCTTTCAGTTCACTTTTGTGGTTGCATCAAATTGCATCAACAAGATGCCATTTATGCTGACAGCATCACACAAAATCGATACAAGTCATAATCATATTCATAAAATCTCCTTGATATTACACACCATTTGATGGTAAAATGAAGTAGCAGAAAAAGACATGAAATACAACCATCCATTCTTAAGTATCTAACATGTTGTTCTGACATAAGCTAACATTAAAATAAAAGAGCATGCAATTTTCCAAAGACTTAATTTCCATTATATGAACAATCTTAAATAACATGTTTCAGGTAATGACATTTAGACCTAGAATGTTTCCCCAATGAAGCTCAAGGACAATCGCAAGCCATATGGCTTTTGAAGATGGAGTATTAAAGAAAACAAACCTGAAACATTCATCTGCAAAAAAAGTGCCTTGATTAAAATCCCAACTCTCACATAACAGGCTTTTTACATGCGGAGAATGTTCAGTGATTGTGCCAACTACATACAAAATACAAAGATGAAAAGGAAAAAAACCCAAAAAAAACTGATGACATGTTCTGCATTAATACATTTGAAAATGAATACATTTTAAAAAATAGATATGACATGCCTTTTGGAATACAAGTAATCAAAAATACAAAAAGATTTCCTTTAACTTTTTTTTTCATGAAGCTGCATGTTTTTAGTACAATATGCTTTGTACAGAAGTAATGCACATTACAATGAACTGGTTGTACATATGAAACAAACCTCCGCATTATGTTTTACACTTAATACACTACTGCTCTTTGACAATCATACAAAATATTTTCTTTGTAAGAAAGTGCCAGGGCCTAACGGTAGTTGCAATCCATCTCCCAACATCTGAGCTATCATTCTGGACTCAGGGATGCCATTCAGTTTAGCATCATTTAACTGTTCAATGTAAGGAAAAGGAATACTTCACTAATAAAATGCTACTTACTATGTAACACTATGTTTAACCATGTTCAAAATGTATATGTAACCATTGCTGAATCAGCCTATTATATGAGAGAAATACTGTGCTTGTGGACTCTGTCAAACAGAAAAAACAAACTGTCAGTACAGCAGGATCCTTGGGATCACAATTTCCTTTTTGCCCTTCCTCTTTCAATTGGGAAGTACCACAGGATATTTAGAATTACACTATTAACACCTTGCAATTCTTTTTTATAAATTACAATAAAAACACTAAATTTATCTTTACTGCATACAAGATGCTTTCTTTGTTCTTTTTTTTTTTTTTTTTTAAAGGCCTCATTAAAAAAAAGTGTTATGAAAATAATATTTCCAGAAAAAACAAACACTATGACAGGGTCACAATCCAAAGTAGACAAATGATGTAATCAGTGATTGTCTATTACTAAGAATGACCCATTTATCAGAAAACTGCACACTGTAAAGGCAAACAGCATAAATGGCACCAATTACATGTAAAAAGTGAACAAGTTCATTTCCAAAACAAACAGGACACGGAGCAGAAAAAGAGAGAAGGGGATACAACTAGCCTGGCCCTGCTTCACTCACCTTGAATGGCACTACTGTAGTTTCAACTCCTACTCAGTTTGAAGTATCATCTTTATCTTTAGAACTGAAAAGGCAGTATCAGAAGAATGGAAATGACGAAAATGTGCAGTGTGATCATCTCTTACTCTCAGACTATGATGCACACTCATTCATCTAGCTTACGTCACAATATACCTCTTGACACAGCTACACCTCCCCCCTCCCCCAGAATTAAAGAAAAACCAGAACGTCACGCAGGCAGGTTTAAACCACAGCGATGAGACTGTTATGCTGGTGCTATAAACGGGGCTCTACCAGGCTTTAGCCCTTCATCCTCTCCTTTGCAGCGGAGTTAGAATAGATTAGCTCTGGGCAAATGCTACATTAACTCCAAAAGTTAACACGAAAATACTTCCATGTAATTAACACTAATACATAAAGGTGACATCTCTTTAAAGAACACCTGCTTAAAAAACAAATATCAAAAATACACAGGCTAAATATGAAGCCAAAACAGTACTTAAAATATGTAATAAAACAGTGGCTGACAAAATACAATTTTGAGATGCTACTAATTAATATGTTGTTGGCTCTTGAAAGGTGAATAAATACCTGTGGAGAGACAATAGATGGAAGTTGCAGACTTCTGATTCACTGGTAGGAAACGTCTTATTTAAACAATTTAAGAATTTAGTCGCTGCAAATCTCTCTTTATAAAACAGACATCACTCTGGTTTAAACCATTCTCAATCACACCATATATATATATATATATATATATATATATATATATATATATATAAAGAGTGATTCCACTGTGCGGTGAAAATCAGAACTATAATCTACCCAGAAGATGCTCTTTGCAAAACGAACACATTTTGGCAAACAAAACAAGCCAGGCGTTGAGAGAACAAGATTTGAAGTAAACACCAAGCAACGTGTACAGATGGGGAGGAATGCATACTGAAAACATTAACGAAAAATGAAACTTAGCATAGAAAAAAACATTCACTCCCAAGCATCTAACTTCTGTCAGACAGTACGATTTTCTTACTGGCCATTACTTATGAAAATGGTCAAAAGCACAACAGTGTCAATCCCATTGGAGCACCAAAAGACAACATGATCCTCTTCTCTTCTGACTGCTACACATTCACTTTGTATTGGATGAAACAACTGAAGCGACCACACAAGAAACTTCAAACCCCTCTGACTGAACAAATGGTAAAAAGTGCCGAAAAGGGAGTCATTTTTGCTTTGATGTTTTCAAAGCAATGAAAATTTGTGGGGAATAAAAAAAAAAAAAAAAAGTTAATTTCAAGATGAAATGGCAATGATGTTATTATGCAAAACGTATATCTGCATTTGTTGTCTTTGTTACTGTCCTGTCCCACTCTGTGCGCTCAGTCAGGGGGAAGGAGGTCATGAAGCCGAAACCGCTCGCGAACATGTGGCCGCACATCCTCATTCTGTGGACAGACAATGGAAAAGTACAATTTGTATTTAGACTCATTCATGAATTCTTATTTTATATATACAAAAAGAATACATTATACAAGTGTAATACGTATTTATTTATATTTTCATGTTCACAGAGACACCTTGAAAGGAAAGTCAAGAAAACTAAGAGGTGAAGAACATGACAACATACCAATTCCACCAGTTTCTCCAAGAAAGGTACCAGCTTCAGAAGTTCACTGTCATTCTTGTCCATAAACCAGCTTTCAATTGGGATCCCATTGCAAAGCTGTGAGTGAAACACATGGGTTGGTGATTTTAGTTACATAGATTTTCCTTCATCTCTCTAGGGTATTTCTGTATTGGGTCATCTACCCAAAGAGCCCAGTCACACACCTGAACTCTGTACTTATATACAGTATACACTTTATGCATGCACCAATGAAAATACTTCATTACTTTCTAAATTACTACTCAATAATTACTAATATATTCTGGGTGGCCTGGGGGAAATGCTGCTGAATATAAAATTTAACAATAAGGGATTTAGAGCCTTACATAGTATAACGAAAAAATGGTGATTCACAGATATCTTCTATTAAAAGTCTGACTGATCTTGTAATTTATTACAATCTAAAAATAACAAAAAAGGTTACTTTTAAATAATCATAAACTGTAATTATTTGGATAAAAGGCAACCTTGATCAGCTCACCTGATAAGCAAAGGCTTGTGGTGAGTTATCAATAATTATTGTCTTGGACAGATCCCGTCCAAGGATATTCAGATCCTTAATGTAGTTTCCTTGCACACATACACAGTGCTCACGAAATAATCGGTGCCTAGAACATATCGGAAACACATACAGAGAGAAGAACGAAATAAATCTCCAGGACTAGAATCAATAATGCATTCAAAGCAAAGGTTTGACACCTGAGGATGGTGTGGAATATACATGTGCCAGAAGCCAAAGCTCCCCATCTACTCCAATCTCTCGATCCCTCATTGTAACCAAATGCTACAAAGAAACTCTGCACAGCAATGACAAAACTGAGGCTGGATTACCCAACAACTGACACCCAGCCTAATTTTACATTTACTCTTATAACAAAAACGGTTTAAAAAAAGAAAGGAACAGAAACAAACAAAAAAAATACAGATTTTTTTTTTTTTAAACTTTAAACAGTCATAAGGAAGAGTCTTGAAAATGATTAAAATAAAGGAAAAATAAAAAGATGTCCACAGACCGCACCAGCTGTTTCCTTGGATCGAGAATGTTCAGCAACTTGTCTGCATAAACTTTCTTTGAGGCAGTGAAGAGAATGATCTAGAAGGGAAAAAGTCAACAGTGGAACACTTCAGTCCACTATATAAAGGATGAAAGGTTATGTGGAGTAAAATGGATGAAGGCTTACCTCATAAATCTGTGACATGCGTTCAAGGAACTCTCTGAAAAATGGCCTCAATCGCACATAAACCTAAGAGAAATTGTGAATTAGGGTTTAGATCCTAAGAATGCAGGATTTTAGCCCCCCCTCCCCCCCAAAAATAGGGGAAAAACATTTAATTTCTTAAGTTTCACAATTTTTAAATCACTTAACATTAGAGACTTGAAACTCCTGGATACTTTTCTTCGTTACTTAAAACGGCTCTATAGCACCCTCTAGTGTTATGCTACTTACAAACAATGTATTCACACAAAGACAGCTTGGATTTCTACCTGGTATATGACATCTTGGAAGAGTACAGGAAAGGTTAGTGCTGCATCATCCAGCTCATTCAAGCTACAATGGACAAGGGTTTCATCCTGTACAAAGTAAAAAAATAATGAGAATCTACGCCAAAATGAAACCCTTGTAGTAGGAGTAAGTCTCCAGACTGACCAAGTCAAGCACCAGGGAGAACTCGGGAGTACTGCGAGTCTTCAGAGGGAGCGCAGGTTTGCGAGTTTGCTGCTCTTCTGTTAGTGGAGGTACATGTTTGATGAAAAAATACCTGCAAAAAATGTATATAAATGCATCGTTTCTCGCTCTCTTTTTTTTTTTTTTTAAGACAAAAGGCTCAAGCAAACAATACAAAACAACACTACAAAAAATTATAAATAAAAATAATACATAGAACATACACAACTCTTAAAATTTACCTAAAAGTTCTACATTTAAAATGCTAATGGCGGAGACAGTTAAAGGTCTTCCTATGCTTGGCTTTTTCCCCCTACCACCGTCGTCTATCAGATAGAAGTGCCTAAAATGAACTACAAAGATGGTGGGAAGGATCTGTCACAGTATAGAGGTCAGAAGGTGTTTTGTGTAGCCTACCAATAATTTTGCCCACCTGATATATAATCCCTGAAAGTCTGTTTTGCGTTTAGCAGAAAGAGTGCAATTTGTGTCCCATATTGATCCCACCTGCTCAACTTCCTCTCATTGCTTAAAAAGTACATTTTGCATTGACAGCACAGTTTTTTCTTTCTGAGAGGGTTTCCAAATTATCTTTAGTTGATCTTGTACTTGCTGTTTTACTTACTCTAAACATTTGGTGTTTTTTGGGGGGATATTGTTGTGGCAAATTGTGCTGCTTTACATGTGTCAAAAAGGTAACTATACAGGGCTAAACAACCAGGCAGGCAATAATCTGAACTACTGGTTTGACAGGGGCCAGTAGAAAAAAAACATCTTATTGTTAAACCCTGAGCACAGACATTCACTAAAGGTGAACTCACGGGTCAAACACTTCCCACTCCTCTTCATATGATCCTTCAGCTGGGACAGTGAGAGAGGCGTCCACATAACAACCTGTTGCAGGAGAGCCAGGAGCTGAAATAAAATATGAAACAAAGCACTGTGTCAATATATTCTAGCCCCTGTAAATACACCTTACTAGAGCCCGACCGATATATTGTTTTGCTGATATGAGCATGTCGCAGATATATCGGTATCGGCGAATATGCCGCCGATATATATTTTTTTTACAGAACATACAACGCAGATTAAATGCTTCTGAATGGTGTAATTACTTAGGTTGTCCAGCAGAGCACGCTCCGTCGTTTTCTACTGGCGACCCAGGTCAGTGTAGAGATGAGCAGATGAGCTCAAACTTCACCCGAGTCCGCTGCTTCAAATAAATTATCCGCCTGCCACCCACCCGCACCTATATTTGATCGTCACATTACAATGATTCTAATTCTTAGTTTTGCATGATGATATGAAGGGATGGTTCATTTTTAACAGCAGATTCAGTGACGTTAGAGCTGATCAGTGTGCATCACGGCACACATCTGCGGCGCATTACGGCTCCACGGCCTATAGGATTAGATCTCTGCCACAATTCTGTGAGCGAAAGATCATTTTGAGCGCACAAAAGTGCATTTTGCACGTGCGAGATCTGCGTTTTGTGGAGAGAATTTTCGTTTCGCAAAGACAAAAGTATTTAGAGCGCACTAAAATCAATTTTGCATTTAAAATACGTTTTTGGATGTGTGCAGACCTTCTCTTTTGCGCGTGCAACGTTTCACTAGCTTGCTCCCTTGATGTCCGCCCTCAGTGCTCTCTAAATGCTGACGGCTGGCTTGCTCAACACAACCCAGTGTTACAATATGCCATAATTCCAGCCAATCAGAGACGAGGCTGCTAAATTCTGATTGGCTGCCTTGACAACCAATCACAGCATTCCTTGCATTGCTGATGACAGCGGAAGAGGGAAAATACAGTGCATGCATAGTTATTATGCAAGTTGATATTCTGATTATATTTCTTTCCAAGCACATTTGACCAATTCCAAACAACATCAATCTTAACTCCTAATATTAATCTTGTATTTAATCACTTATAACCTGTATACTATTGTTCATGA
This sequence comes from Sinocyclocheilus grahami, assembly GCF_001515645.1. Taxonomy (NCBI): domain Eukaryota; kingdom Metazoa; phylum Chordata; class Actinopteri; order Cypriniformes; family Cyprinidae; genus Sinocyclocheilus; species Sinocyclocheilus grahami. Next base: position 841,870 of record NW_015505697.1, read on the forward strand.
AGGCTGGAAGTGAAAAACAACTTATATTCAGGTGTGCATAATTATTAAGCAGGTTATCTTCTACAGATAAAATCTCGAGATGGACTAAAAATGAACTCCCAAAACTTGCTGCCAGATTCTGGAAGAAATTCTTCAAACAGTGGTACAAGAGGATGTGGTGCTGGTCCTTCAAGAGTCACTCTCAACTTATCGGTCTATAAAGCATATATATATATATATATGCAGCGAACAGAGATGTGCGAACCGTGACGGTTCGGTAAGAATACATGTATCGTTCCACCACGGACATCTAGGCTCGGTGCACGAGGCCTTACAACGAATACAGGCAATTCACCCCCAATCCAGAAGGGGGCGCCCGCAGCAATGCAACGCTGTTTGATAATCAACCGCCAGGAGAAGAACAGCGAGTTACGCACTTGAAAACAAAGCCCACTAGACAGTGACCATGTGCTGATTCTGAATGCGTCTCTCACAGACTGGCAAAGGAGTATACTTTAAAGGCTTGTGCACTCAACTGTTTGCGAAATGGAGCTTTGTGCTCATGTATCCTACCTCTCTCATTCGGCACAAATCCAAATATTCCATAATATTTCCATATTTGCGATGTAACGTATCTGAATGCTAAACTATTATTATGTAAATTATAGGCTTTGTACTTCAGTCACGTTCCAACGGTGACACAGAGGCGCGCGCGCTGATGTTTGGTTCACTGTATTTTATTTTGATAAAGTACCAACTGCGCTGTCAAGTTAGCAATGCTGGAACTGATGTGTT